>NC_141139.1:153968374-154268374 GCF_053477565.2 Lygodium microphyllum | reverse complement strand
GGATAGGCTGAAATATGATGGATTTACAGCCATTCACTATGCATATATGGTCAAGGTGATACAGGAACCAGAACCCACTTCTTTTGAGCAAGCCATGGGAAAAGAAAAATGGGAGAAAGCCATGGATGAAGAAATGGATGCCTTGGAAGCAAATGCTACATGGGAATTGGTACCTTTGCCTAAAGGTAAGAATGCAATTGGCTGTAAGTGGGTTTATAAGGTGAAGCACAATGCAAATGGTTCTGTGAACAGATACAAGGCAAGATTAGTAGTCAAGGGGTATGCACAAACATATGGCATTGACTATGAAGAAACATTCAATCTAGTTGCAAGGATGGCAACCGTAAGAGCAGTCATTGCTATGGCTGCATCGAAGGGATGGTCTCTACATCAGATGGATGTAAAGAATGCCTTCTTGCATGGTGATTTGCAAGAAGAGGTCTATATGGAGCGGCCACCAGGTTATGTGCATGCTGTTCATCCTGAGTTTGTTTGCAGGTTGAAGAAAGCCTTGTATGGCTTGAAGCAAGCACCTGGAGCATGGTCTGACAAGATAGGACAGTATCTTGTCACCATTGGCTTTCAGATTTCCAAGGCAGATTTCTCACTTTATGTGAGAAAAACAGAGAAAGGTATTATGCTACTTGTCATTTATGTTGATGATTTGATTATGACAGGTGACAGTGATGAAGATATCCTTCATGTGAAAATGCTATTGAAGCAGAAGTTTGAGATGAAGGATTTGGGAGAGCTGCGTTATTTCTTGGGCATTGAGGTGATTAGATCACCAAGTGGGATACAGCTCTTGCAGAGGCAGTATGGATTGGACATGCTATCCAAATATGGGATGACAGGCTGTAAGCCTATTTCAGTTCCTTTGGAGCAGAATGTGAAGCTGAGTGCAGATGCAGGTGAGCTTCTGGAAGACCCTACTATGTACAGACGCATAGTAGGAAGCTTGATTTATATGACTATTACCAGGCCAGATTTGAGCTATGCTGTTGGATTGGTAAGTCAGTTTATGCAGGCTCCAAGGAAATCGCATTTGGATGTGGCTAGACGCATACTCAGGTATGTGAAGTCCACATTGCAGTATGGACTATTTTATGAGACTGGGGTTTAGATACAGCTGCATGGATACACTGATGCTGATTGGGCTGGTAGTATTTCTGATAGGCAATCTATCAGTGGATATGTGTTCTCTTTTGGGAGTGCTGCAGTCACTTGGAGCAGCAAGAAACAGCCTACAGTTGCCTTGTCGAGCACAGAGGCTAAGTACAAGGGTGCAGCAATGGCTGCATGTGAGGTAGCTTGGTTGCATAAGCTACTTTATGATATGCATCAGCCTACAGATGGGCCAGTTGTCATTTATTGTGACAACATGACTAGTATACACTTGGAAAATAACCCAGTCTATCATGCTAGAACAAAGCACATTGAGGTGCATTATCACTATGTGAGGGAGAGGGTTTTACTAGGTCTTATTGATCTAGTTTATGTCAGCACAGAGGATCAGGTAGCTGACATATTCACGAAGGCATTGGGCGCAGAGAAGTTGCGCAAGTTCAGAGACCTGCTTGGTGTGCAGGAATTGGGATTGAGCTCGAGGGGGAGTGTTGAGATATCGAGCTCCACTCGTGATATGCCAGGGTGACCGTTGTGCATTTATGTCACTGACGTGTTAGTTGTAGATGCGGTTGGTACACCGCCCATGAATAATAGCTACATGATAGCTATCCTTATCTACTCTAGTTTGTGGCTCAGTTAGTATGCCACCTTAGTTAGTTGAGTTTGGTTTGAGATCCATATATAGGGTTCTTCTATTTCTTTGTATGTGAGTTCTTTTGGCTTACACAACTAAGAAGAGGAAAACTGTTTTCAGCCTCCACCCTTGTGTGTATTCCCCCATTGTGCAAGCAAGAAAGCTACAAGTGAGACTCCTTCCTTCTCTCCCACAATCTTGAAAATTGCTTTGTATCAAGGCATGACATTTAGGTAATACATCTCATTGCTTAGAAATCAAGGGACCAAAGGTGTAGAAAAGAGGAAGAATTGCATTTCTATAGAGAATCTACAAACAGAGAGAGTGCTTAGAATGGTGTTTTTGACTATGATGAAATAGATGAATATATAGGGGCATGCATGTGAAGGGTCACATGTAAATTCTCATCACTATAAGACACCTTTACACATTACATATTTACAAGTCTTTCACCATTAGTCAATTCCAACACTCCCCTTTAATGGAAAAAGTATGAATAAGAGTTTTATTATGCATTGACAAACCAGAGGCACCCCATTTACCTGCAAGAGGATCATGGTGTTTCATTTCCTAAGAATATATGCTATAAATTGTTTTACAAGTGTGAAATGCAATCATCCTAGATTTAGAGTTACATTGATAATCAACAACAAAAGATTTTTTTTATTTAGCTTTGCACCTCCATAAACATCTTCATATATCCAAGATTGATTCCTCATTTCTCGAGCTTGCATTTGAACTTGCACTTGACCTTTACTCCCCCTCATGTGAGAGAAATGTAGCAATTCAGTTGTTGATTTTTCTCATCACAAAAACCTATAAAGATGTTGGGCATAATGATAACTAATTGCTATCCAAAATATCATGGTCTACATAGTAGCATTTTTTGTGATAGGAACAAGTGCATTATGTTGTACACCAACTCCATTGTCATCCAATGCATGAGTTCATTGATAATCGTGTGAATTAGCAACATCCAAAACATTTTTGCCATAAAGTTAGAAAATGATCTATAGCATAAAGAGAAGGAGTATGGATTGCAAGATCCTCATTGATGCATTTAGAAGGATCAGGACCACAATTTCCAACAATTGCTAGCAGATCCTCTACTACTGCATATTCAGCAAGAGTAGATAGACATAGATGTAGAGTAGTAAAACATTGAGAACAAATCAGTCCACCATCGCTAAGGAAGAAAGCATAGCTTGATAAAACCTCCATATAACACGAATAGATCGCAATCAAATCAAGAAGAAAGAATACTGGTGGGCCAAATAAGAGACTTTGATGGTGGATCTCACCAGAAGAGATGCTTGAAGAGGGCATAGATGATACCACATCATAGCCATTGGGGTCAAAGATAGTTGAGCCCTCATGGATTAGAAGATGCATAAGTGCCCAATCATCAATGGTGTGGAAAATACCACCATGATCGAATACCTAGAAAAAATATCCATCCACTTTCAAAAGACCTTGGATTCCATACAAAAGAGGAACACCTTTTCTATAGGCTATAGGGTCTGTGTTGATTGATGAGATCATAATTGCAACAACCACTTGGTAGGATATAGAGAGGGCATGGGGCTCTTTGTTGACTGGGATTTCTCTGGATGTGCAATCATTAGATTTGAGAATACTTGATGAAAGCACTTGATTTGAGATCGCTTGAAGATAAGATTAGATTCTCAAAACTTGACTTTGAGGATATCATTGGGATACCTTGGCCAATTTTATAGATTGGGGGCTTAAAGGGCGCCTCCATTGCTCTCACACATCGAACCTTTTGGAGGTTGAAATTTGTTGCATTAAAAAAATGGTATGTTAGCTCAGAAGATAATCTATCTTCATCTTGTTGGCCAGGGGCAGATATATTGCTACTCACAAGGCTTCTTCTTGTCTAGAATCTCCAAAATAGATTGAGGGTGCTTATAGGGCAAACACAGGCACCCATAGGCGATCATTTGACCCCTTGATACCATGTAGAAAAGAGAAAGAATGACATTTCTTTAGAGAATCCATAGACACAGAGAGTGCTTAGAATGCTATGTTTTATTATGATGAAAGAGATGAATACATAAAGGCATGCATGTGAAGGGTCACATGCAATTTTTCAATATAAGACACCTTTACACATGATGTGTTTACACTTTGACCATTAGTCAGATCTAACAAAAGGCAAGGCTCATATTGTGGATGTTGCCTTTCCCACATCTCTCTCTCCACTCGTAGCTCTCATATAAAATGATGCACCTTATTTTCATGTGTAAATACCTATCCATTTGTGGACACGAATAAGTTATGGCTAGCCCTCTCTTATAGTGATCTATTTTGGATCAACCTCCCATAGAGTGAAGCTCTCAAATGGAATGATGCACCATGCTTTGGTTCACAAAAGGATAGTTGGATCAATAAATATCATGGGTTACAAATTACAATGCTTTTTTGGATTATAGTATGTGGACCACACATTTGGCTTTGCCAAGCTTATATACCATTTCCAAAAAACATGTGTAAATAATCTGTTTATTTGTGGACACTAATACATTTCAAGCTCTGTAATATTCCCACATATGAATCTTCTCTTAAGTTAGATAATAGCAAAAAAAAATTATCCCCTCCTTTCCCCAGCCGACGGTCGTGCTGGGGGAGAGGGAGGGGAGGCACGATGACTGTACACCGGGCTGGAGCTCATGGAAGGCTTGATACTCATGCATCAGGCCGCATGGAGGGAGGGAGGTACCTCTCCCTCTAGCTATAAAAGCCAGGGCTATGGTAAGCACAAGGAGGGCAGAGCGTAACGCTGTCCACGCCAAGGAAGGAAGCCATTGAGAGGGATCACACTGCAGTGAGGACTGTGAGGGAGGTCGTCGGGAGAGAGGAGGGGTGCTGAGGCTATCATGGAGAGAGAGGAGGAAGCTTAGAGAGCCGTGACACTGCCATTGAGAGGGACAGTAGAGCCGCCGAATTGTTGCTTCAATTCCGCGGCCTGTGCTCGAGGGACTGATCGTGACGCCAGTGCCAGGAGTCGAACATCGCCGCAGCCCAATTTGATCGCCTTCCTTTTCCTCCACGTGTGGGAAGGTGGACCACAGAAGCTTCTCAGAAGATTCTAAAGTCCCCTTAGGAAGCCCCCCTTCCTGTGGGTTTCCTTAAGCCTTCTCTTGTGGGTTTTATATACCCCCCTGCGGGATTTAAGAACCCCTTCCCATGGGGTTCCCCCAAGTCTATTTTACCCTTCCCGTGGATTCCCCACCCAAGTCCCTATAAAGTCCCCCCCCCTTCCTGTGGATTCCCCACCCAAGTCCCTATAAAGTCCCCCCTTCTCGTGGATTCCCCACACAAGTCCATATTACCCCCACGGGTTCCTTTTAAACCCCTTTTCCATTGCAACTCCCACAAGCATTTTTACCCTCGGTTTTCTTTTAAAGGCCCTACTCGTGGAGACCCTATAAAGTCGGTCATAACCCAAGATTTTAGAGGCCCTTTCCTTTTGGAACCCTCCGAGAGCCCAAATCTTTTTTCCCTCTTAAGCTTCGAAGTGGAAGCCTATAAGGTCTTCCCAATAGTTCCCTAATACACCTTTCCGGGGCTTTGAAGGAGAGGGAGCTACAAGCCCCTTCCCACCAATCACCCACAAGCCCCCCTAGCCCAGGCTTTGAAGAGAAGAAGGGGAAGCCTACAAGCCCCTTCCCACCGATCACCCACAAGCCCATCCCTAGCCTCGGGATTTTAAGAGAAGAAGAGGAAGAACTCTCAAAGTCTCCATTGCCCCAAGGCCATTCACAAGAGCCCTTTTTGCGAACTCCCTCCTCTCCCACAAAAAGGTCCAAGCTCCAAACCCTCAGGCCTTCCATAAGCCAAATCTTGCAAGCCGGTACTTCTTCAAGGATCTGTACTTCAAAGGGGATTTTCGCGTAAGAGGGAGACGGGCCAAGATCATAAGACTGCAAGCCAAGGCAAGAAGCTCGAAATCCATGAAGGCTAACAGAAGATCGAATTCACGATGGGCCCTAAAAAAGTCACAAGGCGCAACCAAAAAAGGTTCTTCTCCTAATATTCATGTGGATATCTCCCCGAGCCCACAAGTCCAGGTTTTTACTAATTTTGATTCCACGCAAAAGCATTGCATTAATCACGATAACTTCATGGATTAGGTAGCACCTATGCATGCTTAAAATCACCTAGTCAAGCTAAATGCAACTGGAAATAAATCGACTATTCAAACAATGATTAGAATTAGTTCATGACATGAAATTGGGTCATTGGTATTTTCCATATAAAGAAATTGTCTATCCATTTAACGTCCTTAATAGTATGTTGCCTTGTCGTGCATGTCAAAGTGACAACCTAGAACACCTATTGCCTATCATTATAAGGTTGACATTATTAAAGTGCACCTTTGACTAGGCATGGAAAGATTAATTGCACGTCGCATTTTTAGACATTCTTCATTGAATGATTCATTAGGGAAAGTCCTTAACCCCGTAGGAAATAGAAGAGTGCGGAAATGATTCTAGGAATTTGCATGTGGCATGTGATTGTAAATTGGAATAGGTCAGCTCTAGTTTTCTTGGCATGAATTTCACTACGTTGTAGTCAGGAAAGGAGTGCATGTTGCACATTTGTCATATGAAAAATTTCATTCATCAAGAGTTGTATTTAGGGAAAGGCTGCATGGTTTATTGAAGCATGAAATCGTAAAAGCTTAGAAAAAGAATTGTGGGCATGATTCTTGAATGCAAGTCCTAGTAGGATCAATGGAAGTTATGCTGCAATTTAACATGCGTTTTGATCTTAACAAGAAAAGTTAGGGTTATTGCGAATTTAGGGGTATGTAGAAGCAATGAATCACGCGTTTAGGTGAATCGTGAGATGTTACAACTAGCTTTCTCCTTTAAGATCAAGTTAACATCTCTAGGGATGGTTTGTCCTTGTCGCAAGACAAGTAGATCGAATTATCTAAATCGCCTAACCCGCAAGGGATTCGCATAGGATGGCTCAACCGATACGATAAATAACCCAAGTGCTAACTAAGGTTTAGCACGTTAAGGACTTGACCTAGTTTCACGCACTTGTTACCAAGACGAACCCTTGAACCAAAGGTCCTACCCACATTCATGGAATGTAGGGACAATTGGACGCTCATGCATAAAGCGATCTAAGGTTTCTACCCTAAGGAAACTCGGATTGAGTTGGAATTCCTAGGACCGAACGTTGTCGGCCTAGTGTAATTAGGAATGGGTTGGGTAAGAAGACATCCTAAACCCTGCTTCTCGTCTCGAGATAATTTCGTGATCAGAAAACGCCATTCAATGGGTGAAATGATCCCATGGAATAGATGCGACACTTGTGCAATAAGTTGCAATGTCGCATAGACTTGTGGTTTGTTCACAAGAGAGTTTTGCCATTTCTTGAAATGAGGTTGGCAAGTTTAACTTGCAAGAGGATGAGTAGTCATCCTGTTACATCACCTTTCTTGGGGAAAAATTGCCAAGTAAAGGGAAGTTCAGTATTTGCTTGGAAGCAAATGATCAATCAATAAATTGGAGCGACATGGTCGCCAGGATTTACTGTTAATAAAACCTAAGGTATTGGTTAAGTTGGGTTAACAGGGTATGGCCCTAACCCAAGGACAAAAGGGTGAACAAACAAACCCTTGGGGATCTTGCCAAGTCGCAATTGATCCCAGATCGAATGCTGGATGCATTCGGAGAGAAGGATTCACTCCTTAACAGTTGGCCAAGTAAACGACCACTGGAATTGATTGTGCTTGTAACAATTTAGAAAGCACTGTTTGCATTGTTGCTCAAAGAACTAAAGGATGAAATGATATCTAATGCTTCAGGTTGAAGGCCTGAAGGGAGAGGCAACTTTAGTTACCCCCGACTGCCTGCCTGACCCTAACCAAGGGGGTTGTTGACCGCGCCAGGAACGTGGACCGAACCCGCCGCGAGAGGTCTTTTCGTTGAGCTCTACTTGGAGCAGGAGGACGCTTGGGTGCTAGGGGGGGCTCTGGCCGTAAATCCCTTGCCTTCGGGGTCCTGCACAAGAGGCTAACGTAACTCAGGATTGGATCTCGAGGCCCGCATACTAGTCTACGGGCGGAAGCTTGGAATAGTGATCCCTGGCGGATTACTGGATAGGCTTCGGGCGGATTATGGACAAGCCTACAGGCAAAACTCCTTGTATTTCAAAGATAAAATGATGAAATGTTAAAAAAAGAACTTGCTTGATATTGTTTTTTCTATGTCACGTGATAAGATTACGTGAAGGAACCAGTGCTTAACAGGATTAATTAAAAAAGCTGATTGTTTTATGTCAAATTAATATGTTAGATAATTACATAACTAAAACAAACTGAGGAAAGTGCGGAGGATGGGCCATGGGTCCGTCCTATGGTTGGGTGGTCCCGGTTAGCCAGGAACTTTTCTCAAAAATCTCAAAGAACAGCGGGATCATCATTAAAACGAATAACGAGAGCAATGACCTAGAGTTATGTCTTACCCGATTTACACTGTTTTAGGGGAACGCAATGGGACTAGGCCTTATGGCAGAGAGGTTGAGCCGTGCATTCCTCTCGTTTCCCATTCTCCTTGAACCAAGTGCAGCGTGAATCCGCTTCGGACCTGGCGTTTCTGCGTAAAGTAGTTCGCTCGGGTCTGACGCTAGTAGCTGTTAGCTAATGACCAATCACGAAAACTCTAATTCCGGTCGATCCTAAGTGGGAACGGCCAGGATACTTCCGCTACATGGCAGACGCGGGAAGACCTAGATCGAAAAAATCGTAACATTCCATGGGAGTGCCGGGTGGAGTTTTCTAGACATCCTTTTCGATGGACTGCTAAGATGTGTCGTGGATGATACTAGTGGATACGTTACAATTGGTATCAAAGCGAACCAACAAAGGACTTAAGAAATTTTAATAAAAAGAAGTAAAGAAAATGTTGTGTCCCAAACATTTCCTTACTTTCAATGCTGTCTTGCAGAATTATGAAGCATGGAACAGGTTCTTAGTGTTCCGAGTCATGTTTATGACCGCGACGCATTCCATGGATTATCGACAAAGGGTTGAGATGATGAACATCCTAGACTGCATTTACAATCCATCGCCTGTGTACGTGGAACGGAGATGGATGGGTGTTTCAGGGATCTATTACATAACTGCCCATCGACCTGCGTACCTTCAAATTAACTTGAAGAGAATCAAGTGGATGGAGGATTTGAAGATCGTTAAGCTATTCGTCTTTGTTGAGGCTCACGCAAACGCAACCCTACACGTCGGGGGTCGAAGGGTTAACCAGAATAAGTATGTGTATGGGGAAGTGATTCAAAGAATCCCTGCCGACCGAATCAAGGTTTTGGGACGTCATAAGAAGAATGGATATCAAAGGAAAAGATACCCTAATCTTCCAATGAACTATTGATTCCTGAAAATCGATGACCCCAATCTGTACTACTACTCAGTTCCTGTAGCTGAATGCAACAACATCTTATTCTCCTCGAATTAATGTATCAACTTGTTCCATCGCCCCAAGAAATAATTGTACCTCGAAAGGGCTATGCTGATATGAATGAAATAAAGCTTTTTTTTAAATCAACGATTGTCTTGACTGTGAATATTGATAAAGAAGTAAAGTTATTTGGTCACTTGGCTAAAGGAATACGCAGACGTAGTTTCTGAAGAGTTAACAGAACTCCCGCTTCAAAGAGAAGTAGATCATGAGATCAAGCTAGTAACAGGAGCTCCGCCAATTAAGAAGAGGCCCTATAGAATGTCTATACCGGAAGAAATTGAGCTGAAGGAAAAACTCAAGCAACTGCTAGATCAGGGCTACATCCGTCCTGCTAGTTCACCATGGGAAGCACCAGTACTGTTCCAGAAAAAGAAAGATGGAACACTTCGGCTATGTATTGATTACAGAGGGTTGAATCAATCAACAGTCAAGAACAAATATCATATTCCTAGAATTGATGAGCTTCTTGATCGTCTTCAGGGTGCCAAGATCTTCTCCAAGATTATCTTAGGTCTGGTTACTATCAGATAAGAATCAGAGAAGAAGATTGTAACGTGTCCACTAGAATCATCCAGGACACGTCTTAGCAGTCCATCGGAAAGGATGTCTAGAAAACTCCGCCCGGCACTCCTACGGAATGTTACGGGTTTTGCAATCTAGGTCTTTCCGTGTCTGCCACGTAGCGGAAGTATCCTGGCCGTTCCCACTTAGGATCGACCGGAATTTGGGTTTTCCTGTTTGGTCATTAACTAGCAGCAACTAGCATCAGACCCGAGCGAACTACTTTACGCAGAAATGCCAGGTCCGAAGCGGATTCACGCTGCACTTGGTTCAAGGAGAATGGGAAACGAGAGGGATGCAAGGCTCAACCTCTCTGCCATAAGGCATAGTCCCATTCCGTTCCCCTAAAACAGCGTAAATTGGGTAAGAGGCACCTCTAGGTCATCGTTCTCGTTATTCGCTTTGATGACGATGATCATCCTGTTGTTTTTCAAGATTTTTGAGAAAAGTTCCTGGCTAACCGGGACCACCCATCCGTAGGACGGACCCATGGTCCATCCTCCGCACTTTCCTCGGTTTGTTTTAGTTATGTAATTACCTAACACATTAATTTGACATGTAACAAACAGCTTCTTTAATTAATCCCGTTAAGCACTGGTCCCTTCACGTAATCTTATCACGTGACATAGAAAAACAATATCAGACAACTTCTTTTATATCATCATTTATCTTTGAAATACAAGGAGTTCCGCCCGTAGGCTTGTCTATAATCCGCCCGAAGGCTTATCCAGTAATCCACTAGGGATCACTATTCCAAGCTTCCGCCCGTAGACTAGTATGCGGGCCTCGAGATCCAATCCCGAGTCACGTTAGTCTCTTGTGCAGGACCCGGAAGGCGAGGGATTTACCATCCCCTTGCAAGTTAAACTTGCGCAAGAACCTGCCAACCTCATTCCAAGGATTGGCAAAACTTCCTTGTGATCGAACCACAAGGCTATGCGACGTTGCAACTGGTTGCACAGGTGTCGCCTCCATTCCAAGAGATCATTTCACTTTTGAATGGTGTTTTATGGTCAAGAATTATGATTAGACTCGAAGTAGGGTTTAGGGCATCTTCTCACTCACCCCAATCCTAATTGCACTAGACCGATAACGTTCGGTCCTAGGGATTCCAACTCAAACCGAGCTCTAGTACTAGGTCGAATGATCCTTAGGGTAGAAACCCTAGAACATTATTTGCTTGCATGTCCAATTGACTCAACATTTCGGGAATGTGGGTGGGACCATTGGGCATGAAGGTTTCGACTTAGCAACAATTGGAAAACTTGGCCGAATCCTTAACGTGCTAATCCCTAGTTAGTGTTTGGGGTATCTATCGTATTGACTGAACCATGCCCATACGAATCCCTCACGGCTAGGTGATTTGGATAATTTACTATGCTTGTCTCGCGACAAGGATGAATCCTTCCCTAGAGATAATAAACTAGGTCTAAAGGAGAAAAATAGTTTCGATTACCACAATACATGTAAACATGCGACTCACTCTATCTTTCATTGGTAAAGTAAAAATACATGACAAGCTGGATACCAACTTTCTTAGGACCTACTAGGACTTACTTCAAATAATCATGTCTACTACCTTGTTATCTACACTTTAGAATCTCATGCTTTGTTTAAATCCCGCAACCTTTCCCAAATGCAACACTTGATGAATGAATTTTATGCACGATGAAAGTGCAACATGCAACCCTTTCATAACTACAACGTAGTTAAATGAGGTTATTGTAGAGTTAGTGTTGGTATATTCTTTCTTGCAAGCACATGCCACATGCCTCTCCATAGATTCATTTTTGATACACCACCATTACTTTTCGGATAACCTCCTACGGGTGTTAACAACTTTTCCCCATGAACCATTACAATAAAGATTTTTCCTAAATTGCGACATATGCTTATTCTTTCCATGTCTAGTCAAAAATACACTTAATAACTTCAGCCTTATAATGATAGGCGGTAGGTGTTCTAGGCTCTTCACTTTGAAATGCATGATAAGGCAACATAATACTAAGGTCGTAAGATGGATAGACAACTCACGTTCATCATATTGAAAATGTTAGTAACTCCATTTCATGTCATGAGATAATTCTAGTAATCGATCAAATAGACGAATTTTCCTCAATTGCCTTTTAATTTGGCTTGGTAAATTTGAACATGCATAGGTGCTTTCTATTCCATGAGAGTTATCATACCTAATGCATTACTTTTGTGTATAATCAAAAATCATAAAAACCTGGGTCTGTGGGCTCGGGGAGATGTCCACTTGAATGCTAGGAGATGAACCTCCCGCATGCGCGCCTTGCAACTTCTTGGGAGCCATCGTTAGCGTGCTTACGGACTTCCGGTTTGCCTTTACCCTTACATGTTCGATGAGTCTTCTCCAATTGTTGCGAGCAGCTTCAAAATTGTACGCCGGAGATCCCTTCCCTAGTGCGGACCCTTGAGAGTACCGGCCTCACGGGTTTTTTTTGGAAGTATGGAAGGCCCGGTTTTAAGACTGAGAAGCCCGCATAGGACCAAGGCTTATGGCCTTCCCTTAGAAGCTTCTTAAAGAAGCTTCTAAGAAGCTCCTGGGAGTTTGCAGCAACTTCGAAGAGAGGGGGGGGGGTCCCTAATGATTGGGAGGAAAAGGCATGGTTGAGGCGAGGACGGGCGGCGGCCTGGTGGTTTCCTGCAAGGCGGCGGCACCCTGACGGCGGCTCCCCAGCGGACAGCGACTCCCCCCCTTCTATTCCCACGCCACTCTGGTCTACGGCGATGGCAGCAGCGTCCGTTTCCTCTCTTTTTTCTGATCCTCCCCTCAGCACGGCGACGTGTATCCCAGCCTCCCCCTCCTTAGCACGTAGCGGGTGTTTATATAGGCATGGGGGGGGAAGAGGTGAACTCCACCACGTGGCCACTGCATGGGTTCCCCCCCTCCCATGCAGCCCACAACTCATCCTTGACCCATTCCCCCACATTTCCTCTTCTCCAGCCGTGCATTGGCTGGGGAAAAGGGATAAAAATAAAAAAAATTGCCTTGAATATTCAAATTGCCCCTTCCAAGAGGGTGTTTATGTGAGACTTGCGGTTTCGAACTTTCGGGTTTGATTTACCAATGCGGAGGACCCCATTTCTCACGTGCAGGTCACACATTACACCGTCGATAATTTCAATACGAGAGATAACCTTCGCACAAGGTTTACGTCGTGTGCGGAAAGTCAATATACACGGGTGGGAATATTACAAAGATATCCCAAAGACGACCTTCAATACTAGATATGGACACTTTGAGTTCTAGTTATGTCATTAGGGCTTACGAATGCACCTGCCACCCTCAATAGGTTAATGCAAGATATCTTTAGAGCATATCTTGAATACTTCGTGCTCGTCTTCTTCGATGCCACTCTAGTCTATTCCAAACAGGAAGGAGATCATGAACCCCAACTTCGGATTTTCCTTGAGACAATAAGGTCACACAAGCTGTATGCTAAGATGACGAAATGTGCATTCCTCAATCAGATTGGTTATCTGGGATTCATCATATCAACAGAAGGAATCTCAGTGGAGCCGGCCTAAGTTAGAAATGTTCTAGGATGGCCAAATACCAACAACTGTCAAAGAAATACGCAGCTTTCTTGGATTGACAAGATGGTATAGGGTCTTCATCAAAAACTATGCTTTGATTGCAGCACCTTTGACAGACTTACTGAAGAAGCAAACATTGCATGGACAATTGCAGAACAAACTAGCTTTGATAGGTTGAAGCAAAGTTTGGTATCACCACCGATCCTAAAACTTCTAGACCACTGTAAGGAGTTTGAGGTAGTAACTGATACTAGCATGCTTGCTTTAGGATGTGTGCTCATGTAGGAAAGTCATCCTATAGCATAATCTTCAAGAAGCTGAAGAGCCATGAGAAGAATTATGCTACCCATGATCTTGAACTTTTAGTTGTCAAGCTTTGGAGACACTACCTGCTCGGTAACAAGTTTACACTAGTGACTGATCATAAAAGTCTCAAGTGAAACTTTACCTAGAACAAGCTCAACATGAGGCAATGTCAGTGGATTGGAGTGTTGGAGGAATATGACTTTGAAAGCAAGTATCGACCAGGAAAGAGAATGTAGTTGCCAATGCACTTAGTCACAAGGCATTCCTGAATTTCCTAATCTTGTAGAATCCATCAACAGCCATATCTCTAGCTACAAAAGTATCTATCCCAAATAACCCCATACTTGAACTATCTAGAGAGGAAGCATGCCATGATTTGGCCTACCAAACAATGATAAAGGAAATATCTACCAAGGAGCAGAATCAGAAGTTGCAAGCTAAGTATCAGGAATTTTCCATTGATAATGGACTTGTCTACTACAGAACAAGGCTATGTATACCAACAAGCCAGTCAGTTAAGCAGAAGATATTGTAGGAAGCTCATGATTCCCCTTTCTCAAGACATCCTGGCTATGCCAAGACTCTCAATGTAGTTAGGAAGATTTACTATTGGGAGAGTCTCAAAGGTGACATTGTCAAATATGTCACTGAGTGTTGTCTTGCCAGCGTATCAAAGCCGAACATGTCATGATGCTAGAGAAACTGCAACCGCTTGACATTCCCCAAATGAAATGGGAATTCATCAGTGTGGATTCTTGTTGTAGGCCTACCCCAAGCCCTGGGAGGATACAACTCCATCATGGTTGTGGTTGACATGTTTACTAAGGTTGCACACCTTATTCCTATAAAGACAAAACTATAAAGCCTCAAACATTGCAAGGTTGTTTATCAAGGGGATATTCAAGCTACATGGGCTACCCAGAAGAATCATTAGTGATCGTGATTCTCTCTTCACATCACACTTCTAGAGAGCTATCTTTGAAGCCATTGGGACTCAACTCTATTTTTGTACAGCTTACCATCCCCAAATTGATGGCCAAATGGAGCGAGTCAATCAAGTCATTGAGGATATGCTAAAGGCACACTGCTACTAGGAACCAAAAAGGTGGATTTAATACTTGCCCTTGGTTGAGTATTGCCTACAATGCTTCTTACCAACAAACCATTCAGATGACCCCTTTTCAAGCATTGTATGGGCATGACTGTTGAAGTCCCCTAAACTTCTCAGATCCAACCTTGAGGGTTGAAGCTTCAAGGCAAATGTTGGAAGAGATGGATGACCAAGTAAGGTCAATAAGACAGGACATCCAAGCCGCCAAGGATAGACAAAAGGCATACGCAGATTTGAAGCGTCAAGGTAGAACCTTCGAGGAAGGAGACATGGTCTTCAATTGTGTATGCCCAAAGAAGAGTTTCCTATCCTTAGGAGATTGCAAGAAGCTAAGTCCAAGGTATTGTGGACCATACAAGATCCTTAAGTGCCTAGGACCTAATGCTTATAGACTGCAACTCCCCGAGAACCTAAAGGTTCATAATGTATTCCATATCAGCCTACTGAAGAAGTATGTACCTAATCCTAACCATGTACTTGATGACCAACAAATTGTAATGCCTCGCCAAGGAGTCCTTGAGCTACAGTCTGACAGGATCTTAGATGTTAGGGAGAGAAAACTGAGATCCAAAACCTTGAAGGAATGCCTTGTCCAGTAGAAAGACTATCCTGAGGAGGATGCCACTTGGATAGATGAAAGCACTCTCAAACATCAATATCCCAGTTTATCTCGAGATGAGGACATCTCCATTCCTCCAAGGGGGAGAGAATGTAATATTCCCACATATGAATCTCCTCTTAAGTTAGATAATAGCAAAAAAAAAAATTAAAAAGTTATCCCCTCCTTTCCCCAGTCGACGGTTGTGCTGGAGGAGAGGGAGGGGAGGCACGATGACTGTACACCGGCTGGAGGAGAGGGAGGGGAGGCACGATGACTGTACACCGTGCTGGAGCTCATGGACGGCTTGATGCTCATGCATCAGGCCGCGTGGAGGGAGGGAGTTACCTCTCCCTTTGGCTATAAAAACCAGGGCTATGGTAAGCACAAGGAGGGCAGAGCGTAACGCTGTCCACGCCAAGGAAGGAAGCCATTGAGAGGGATCACGCTGCAGTGAGGACTGTGAGGGAGGTCATCGGGAGAGAGGAGGGGTACTGAGGCTATCATGGAGAGAGAGGAGGAAGCTTAGAGAGCCGTGACGCTGCCATTGAGAGGGAGAGTAGAGCCGCCAAATTGCTGCTTCAATTTCACCGCCTGTGCTCGAGGGACTGATCGTGAAGCCACTGCCAGGAGTCGAACATCCCCGCAGCCCAATTTGATCGCCTTCCTTTTCCTCCACGTGTGGGAAGGTGGACCACAGAAACTTCTCAAAAGCTTCTTGAGAATCTTCTAAAGTCCCCTTAGGAAGCCCCCCTTCCTGTGGGTTTCCTTAAGCCTTCTCTTGTGGGTTTTATATACCCCCCTGCGGGATTTAAGAACCCCTTCCCATGGGGTTCCCCCAAGTCTATTTTACCCTTCCTGTGGATTTCCCACCCAAGTCCCTATATGGTGCCCCCCCTTCCCGTGGATTCCCCACCCAAGTCCCTATAAAGTCCCCCCTTCTCATGGATTCCCCACACAAGTCCATATTACCCCCACAGGTTCCTTTTAAACCCCTTTTCCATTGAACTCCCACAAGCCTTTTTACCCTCGGTTTTCTTTTAAAGGCCCTACTCCTAGAGACCCTATAAAGTCTGTTATAACCCAAGATTTTAAAGGCCCGTTCCTTTTGGAACCCTCCGAGAGCCCAAATCTTTTTCCCCTCTTAAGCTTCGAAGTGGAAGCCTATAAGGTCTTCCCAATAGTTCCCTAATACACCTTTCCGGGGCTTTGAAGGAGAGGGAGCTACAAGCCCCTTCCCACCAATCACCCACAAGCCCCCCTAGCCCGGGCTTTGAAGAGAAGAAGGGGAAGCCTACAAGCCCCTTCCCACCGATCACCCACAAGCCCATCCCTAGCCTCGGGATTTTAAGAGAAGAAGACGAAGAACTCTCAAAGTCTCCATTGCCCCAAGGCCATTCACAAGAGCCCTTTTTTGCGAACTCCCTCCTCTCCCACAAAAAGGTCCAAGCTCCAAACCCTCAGGCCTTCCGTAAGCCAAATCTTGCAAGCCGGTACTTCTTCAAGGATCTGTACTTCAAAGGGGATTTTCGCGTAAGAGGGAGACGTGCCAAGATCATAAGACTGCAAGCCAAGCCAAGAAGCTCGAAATCCATGAAGGCTAACCGAATATCGAATTCGCGATGGGCCCTAAAAAAGTCACAAGGCGAAACCAAAAAAGGTTCTTCTCCTAATATTCATGTGGATATCTCCCCGAGCCCACAAGTCCAGGTTTTTACTAATTTTGATTCCACGCAAAAGCATTGCATTAATCACGATAACTTCTTGGATTAGGTAGCACCTACGCATGCTTAAAATCACCTAGTCAAGTTAAATGCAACTGGAAATAAATCGACTATTCGAACAATGATTAGAATTAGTTCATGACATGAAATTGGGTCATTGGTATTTTCCATATAAAGAAATTGTCTATCCATTTAACGTCCTTAATAGTATGTTGCCTTGTCGTGCATGTCAAAGTGACGGCCTAGAACACCTATTGCCTATCATTATAAGGTTGACATTATTAAAGTGCACCTTTGACTAGGCATGGAAAGATTAATTGCACGTCGCATTTTTAGACATTCTTCATTGAATGATTCATTAGGGAAAGTCCTTAACCCCGTAGGAAATAGAAGAGCATGGAAATGATTCTAGGAATTTGCGTGTGGCATGTGATTGTAAATTGGAATAGGTCAACTCTAGTTTTCTTGGCATGAATTTCACTACGTTGTAGTCAGGAAAGGAGTGAATGTTGCACATTTGTCATATGAAAAATTTCATTCATCAAGAGCTGTATTTAGGGAAAGGCTGCATGGTTTATTGAAGCATGAAATCTTAAAAGCTTAGAAAAAGAATTGTGGGCATGATTCTTGAATGCAAGTCCTAGTAGGATCAATGGAAGTTATGCCGCAATTTAACATGTGTTTTGATCTTAACAAGAAAAGTTAGGGTTATTGCAAATTTAGGGGTATGTAGAAGTAATGAATCACGCGTTTAGGTGAATCGTGAGATGTTACAACTAGCTTTCTCCTTTAAGATCAAGTTAACATCTCTAGGGATGGTTTGTCCTTGTCACAAGACAAGTAGATCGAATTATCTAAATCGCCTAACCCCCAAGGGATTCACATAGGATGGCTCAACTGATACGATAAATAACCCAAGTGCTAACTAGGGTTTAGCACGTTAAGGACTTGACCTAGTTTCACGCACTTGTTACCAAGACGAACCCTTGAACCAAAGGTCCTACCCACATTCACGGAATGTAGGGACAATTGGATGCTCATGCATAAAAGAATCTAAGGTTTCTACCCTAAGGATCACTCGTTCAAATGATGAAACTCGGATTGAGTTGGAATTCCTAGGACCGAACATTGTCGGCCTAGTGTAATTAGGAATGGGTTGGGTAAGAAGACATCCTAAACCCTGCTTCTCGTCTTGAGATAATTCCGTGACCAGAAAACGCCGTTCAATGGGTGAAAGGATCCCATGGAATAGATGCGACACTTGTGCAATAAGTTGCAACATCGCATAGACTTGTGGTTTGTTCACAAGAGAGTTTTGCCATTTCTTGAAATGAGGTTGGCAAGTTTAACTTGCAAGAGGATGAGTAGTCATCCTGTTACATCACCTTTCTTGGGGAAAATTTGCCAAGTAAAGGGAAGTTAGGTATTTGCTTGGAAGCAAATGATCAATCAATAAATTGGAGCGACATGGTCACCAAGATTTACTATTAATAAAACCTAAGGTATTGGTTAAGTTGGGTTAACAGGGTATGGCCCTAACCCAAGGACAAAAGGGGGAACAAACAAACCCTTGGGGATCTTGCCAAGTCGCAATTGATCCCGGATCGAATGCTGGATGCATTCAGAGAGAAGGATTCACTCCTTAACAGTTGGCCAAGTAAACGACCACTGGAATTGATTGTGCTTGTAACAGTTTAGAAAGCACTGTTTGCATTGTTGCTCAAAGAACTAAAGGATGAAATGATATCTAATGCTTCAGGTAGCACAAATGAAGGCGAGTCATGTCTCTCTTTGCCTTTGCCATGATTATGGCTTGAATTGGCAGTCATGGTGGCTTCTTTCCTAGCCTATCAAGTTTTTTTTTTCCTAGAAGCCCCTCCTTGTATGAGCAATCTTTATATTGTGTGCATCTAGAGGACTTCATGGAAATGTCTTGTGGTTGAATCTTCCTGAGTGGTGAGAAGCTTGCTGCCACACATGCAATAATCACTGAAGTTATATCCACTGTGATTGGTAACGTTGTAATATTCAATTGCTTACACTCCCTTTTTGTGAAGGTTAATACTCTACTCACTTATGTAGAATATGATAATGGTAATGAATACAGAAGTTTAAACTTACACAATTGTAGGCTTAAGAGACCCTCCATGCACAAAAGTGTGAGCCCGTGCATGCAAACCTCTTATTGCCAAATCAGGTGGTGAATATGCCTTGACATACATCTCATATGATATGTATGGTAGTTCAGTCTTATGTAGAGTCTATACATCTGGTTTTTCCATTTGATATATTTAGTCATTGAAAAATAATAGCAATAATATCATACATCTCATATGATATGTATGGTAATTTGGTCTTATATAGAGTCTATCCATCCGGTTATTCCATTTGATATATTTAGTCATTAAAAAATAATAGCAATAATAGTATATTATCTTTCTAGTTTACTTATTGAAATCTTAATGTTTAAGAAGCATGCATGTTAATATAATTTATAGATTTTGTGTTATTTTGCATTTGTCTTTCTTCATTGGAGGAAGGGTACTAAGAAATTAAAGAAACACCCACTCTCAAATGGAAATTTCTTTTTGTGTATGATTTTATTTTCCAATATTGAATGACGTACCATTTTCCTACCCCCTTTGTATTAAAGTGTTATGAATTAGCTCCAATTAATGATGGTTGAAGACTGGACTAATTTTCAATTACATTATGTAGCCTACAATATTTACTATCAATTAGCATCCCCTATAATTCACATGCATCTAGTTGTTAGTTTTGGATTTGACAAGCGAAATCTAAAATTTGTCCTTTATTAGTGTTTGTTTAATCTCTCATTTACATGACATGTTCATTTGTGTAATATATGCCCCAACCCCTCTTTTTATTTTCACAAACAGTTAATGTAGAAATATTATACCATTTTCCTATCCCCTAAAAAAATTTAATAAAACTGAATTCTCTAATTTTATTGTGAGTAATGATGGTGAGAAACTAGCCCAACTTTGGAGCATATTACCTAGCCTAATCGACAACAACAGCAAACAAGAAAATAAGAAATTAAACAACAACTACCACTACCACTACCACAAAAACAACAAACAAGAAAATAAGAAATTAATCTCCAACCATCGCTACCGCTACTATGACTACCACAAAAACAAAAAACAATAAAAAATGAAAAGAAGAAACAAAACAACAACAACAATAACAACAACCTCTCCCTCCTCTCTCTCCCTCCCTCTCCCTTCCCCTCTCTTTCTCTCTTTCCCTATTATGTTTAATGTTTTCTCCCTCTCTCTCTCGTTCCTTCTTTCCTTTTCTCTGTTTCTCTCCCTCTCTCATTTCCTTTTCTCTCTTCCTCTCCCTCTCTCATTTCCTTTTCTCTCTTCCTCTCTCTCTCCCTCTCTTTCCTCTCCCTAATCTCTCATTTCCTCTCCCTCCCTCTCCCTCTCGCTCTTGCTCTCCCTCTCCCTCTCCCTCTCTTTCTCTCTTTCCCTATTATGTTTAATGTTTCCCTCTCTTTCTCTCTTTCCCTATTATGTGTAACGTGTTCACCTGTTCTCTTCAGGACACTCTTAGCAATCCATTGGAAAGGATGTCTAGAAAGCTCTGCCCGGTACTCCCATGGAATGTCACGGGGTTTGCGATCTAGAAATTTATGCGTCTGCCACGTAGCAGAAGTATTCTGGGCATTCCCACTTAGGACCGACCTGAATCAGGGTTTTCCCTAATGGTCATTTCCTAAACGGCAACTAGCATCGAACCCTGAGCGAACTACTTTACGCAGAAACGCCAGGGCCGAAGCAAATTTACGCTGCACTTCATTTAAGGAGAATGGAAAATGAGAGGGATGCAAGGCTCGACCTCTCTGCCACAAGGCATAGTCCCATTCCGTTCCCCTAAAACAACGTAAACCGGGACTATTGTAACTTAGACTCTAGGTTAGCACCCTTGCTGTTCGTGTCCTTTGAAATGATCTTCTTGTTGTCCATCATGATTGAGAAAAGTTTTCGGCCAATCGGGACCACCCATCCGTAGGATAGACCCATGGCCACATCCACTGCACTTTCCTCAGGTTGTTTTAGTTATCTAATTACCTACTACATTTAGTTGGACATGCATCAATCAGGGAGGGAAATGAGGTCAAAACGGCCTTTAGGGCTGATTGTGGACTTTATCATTTTCTAGTGATGCCTTTTGGGTTGACTAGCGCCCCCCCCCACATTTCAAAGCTTGTTTTCTTTTATGACATCCTCATTTATAGCAAGTCATCCAAGGAGTACTTCACACATGTCAGAAGGGTGTTTGACATATTGACAGAGCAACGACTCTTTGCTAAGGAGAGCAAATGAACATTCATGCAACCATCTGTGGAGTACTTGAGACACATTTTGAGCAAAAATGGCATATAGGCTGACCCGAAAAAGGTGCAATGTGTTAGAGACTAGCTCACTCCTTCCACCACCACTTCTTTGCATGGCTTCCTTAGACTCTTTTCATTCTATAGATGCTTCATTAAGCACTATGCCACCATTGCAGCACCTTTGACTGATCACTTAAAAAAGGGGTCATTCTTTTGGGATGCCACTGCTAATCATAGCTTCAAATAGTTAAAGGACGTGCTTACTTCAGCCCCCATCCTCGTCTACCCTGACTTCTCTAAGCTCCTTACTATTCATTGTGATGCCAGTGTGGCCGAGGTATTGGTGTAGCATTGTTGCAAGAGCATGGTGTGATTGCATTTGAGAGCTGCAAACTTGATGAGAAGGAGATGCAAATGAATGTGTATGACCAAGAGATGTTGGCCATTCTCCATGCCATCAAGAAATGGCACCACTATTTGTATGGGAGCCACTTCCAAGTAAAAATAGACCACCTATTCCTCCAATAATTCTTGACTCAATGCACTTTGACTCCTAAGAAAAGGTGATGGGTGGCAACCTTACCAAACTATGACTTTGACATTTTGCACACTCAAGGCAAGGATAATAATGTGGCTGATTCACTCTCTTGAATGTGGGCATGCAGAGCATCCTCTATCTCTGAATTGCACAATGATTTGGTTGAAGAGCTTTAAGAGGCTTACTTGCTAGATGATCACTTTAGTCACATATTCAAAAAGTTATAACATGGGGTATCATGGCTAAAAACTCCCAATATCAGCTCAAGCATGGCCTTATTTGGTCCCATGAAAAGATTGTCATCCCCCACACTTCCCCCTTCACGCAGAAGATCATGGAAGAGATGCATTCTTGGCCCACTGCTGGTCACTCGAGTGTTTTCAAAACATATGACAAGATTGCCAAGAGCTTTCATTGGAAAGGCTTATAGAGGGATATCAAGGACTTTGTGACCAAATGTGTTCCATGCCAACAGAATAAGGACAATACACTTAGGACCGCTGGCCTCTTGCAGCCTCTCCCCATCCTTGAAGGGAAATGGACTCATATCACAATGGACTCACTGGCCTTCTCTCGCAAACAAGAAAGGGTGGAATAGTATCTATGTGGTAGTTGATCATCTCAGCAAAGTTGCCCACTTTATCCCCACTAAAACCCAATACACTACCTCTCAGGTGGCCTCTCAATTTATGGAAAATGTCTTTAAGTTGCATGGCTTGCCACAAGTCATAATACATTATTGGGATGCAAAGTTTGTGAGCAACTTCTGGCAGACAGCTTTCACCTCCATGGGGACCAAGCTTGCTCCATCCACTGCATACCACCGTCAGATTGATGGCCAGACTAAAAAAGTGAACAAATGGCTTGAGACATATTTGTGGCACTTTTGCCATGATGTACAACACAATTGGGATACATGGCTCCACTTGGTTGAGTTTTCATATAATCACTCCATACACTCTAGCATTGGAGTTTCCCCTTTTGAGGCCTTATATGGGTATAAGGTTCCCCTCCCCATAGTCTTATTTAATGATAAGATTAACCCTTAGAGTCAGACTGAGCTGGATAGCATGCAAGCCTTACTTCAACAATGTATAGTGAACCTTCAAAATGCCCAAACACACATGAAACTATATGTTGATGAGAAAAGAAGGCATTTGGAGTTCTAGGAAGGGGAATTGGTCCTTTTGAAAGTGCTTAAGTCCCGCTACTCGACTCTCAAAGAGAGCAGCAGTTGGCCCACCACTTCTATGGCCCATATCAAATCTTGAAGAGAGTTGGTGACTTGGCCTACCACTTAGAACTCCCCCCTCCCACCAAAATCCACAATGTGTTTCATATTACCCAACTGAAACCCTTCGTGGGCTCCTTAGTGGACTATGTGGAAGAACTTCCCCCATAGATGAAGAAGGCATCACTCAATATATCCTTGAAGCAATCATTGGGTAGCAAGATAAGCACTTACGATCTTGATCCATTAAAGAATACCTCATCAAATGGTAAGTCCTACCCCCGGAAGAAGCCTCTTGGAACCTAGCAACCATTTTCAATGAACTCCCCTACCTCCAAGAGGCCCCACCGCTAGAAGACCAGCCGGTCATGCCCCATTTGACCACCCTCTGCCTGTAGACTACACACTGTTTTAGAATAATTTTGTAATTATTCAAATCCCAGGCATGTGCATCCTACATAGGCTGAAAGTACTTGTCATAAGTTCGGTTTGGACATGTGATACACCTATTTGGAGAAGCCTATCAAAAGTTATGACCCATTTACTTCAGTAGGTCGGTCCTTTAGACACCTAATCACACTGATCGGGGTATATAAGGTGTAAGAGCCCCAAATTAGGCCAAACAGTTATTATCAAGATCATACTCTTCACCTTCATCTCCTGATTCCATGGCTTCCTCCTTCCTTCTCTCCTCTTTTCTGTTTTTCTCCCTCCTCTTCTAGTCTTCTTTTCTCTTCTTCTTATTCTCTTTCTCTCTCTTTAGCTCTTCCCCTCTCTCCTCTCAGCTTCATTCATTACACCTCCCCCAAGGTTAGTAGTGGATTTATGATTGTGCACTGAACCTCCACCTAGGTTACTTGTGGGAGACCTTCACCAAGGGGATGCTATGATTGTGCTAGGTAGGATGAACCCTTGATATAAGGGTTATTTATGTAGGGAGGGTGTTAGACTAAGAGGTGACAAGCATACAATGGGGGCTTGGGTGGTAAATCCCTTAGGTCTGTTGGGGATCAACCTAACCCCTATGAGCCTAGGGTAGACTTGTTAGAAGGCCTTGAGGCTAGATAAGGGTAGACTGGTGGATTCTGTGCCATGATATTTAGACAAGAATCCCAGATTAATGAAAGGATTGCCAAGATGGCTTTGCCTCTTGGAGAAGGCATAGGATAAATATATTGTTTTGCAACTACTTTCAAAGGATTGTTTTGATATTGTCTTTGTGTTTGTGGCAATAAATCATGTGAAGAAACTAGTATTTAATGGCTAATAAAAAAACTATATTTGCATATCAAACATAAATATATTAAGTTAATTGAATAACTAAAATATAACATCAAGGAAAGCTAGAGGGCAAAACCCTTGATGGGTTTTCCTTTGGATAGTTGGCCTTCTTGAGCCAAGAGTTTTTCTTCAACAAGATAGAATTAGAAAAGGGCTGAATGCTTGACTGCATAATATATTATCTTAGATCTCAATTGATACTATTTTAGGGTTACAAGTATTATTTCTATTGCTATAGCTGTGGCACCAAGAACAAAAATGGTTAGATGCAAATAAGTATGAGTCTAAAAGAACCATAACCCATTACATCACCCATGCTTGCTAACCTTTCAATGGTCTTCATGTTGGGTTCATAGGGGTTATAAGGTCGGGGGCCTTACCACAAGAGTTTGAGTAAGAACATTTACACAAAGTAAAAATACAAAAAGAAGAACAATTGGTTACGAATTTCTAAAATTCAAAATCATTATTTGAAGTCAAATCAATACAAAAAGAAGAACAATTGGTTACAAAATTAAAAAATTCAAACTCATTATTTGAAGCCAAATCAAAGCCTTTGATGTGTACATAAGTTCAAGTTCAATGTATGCACTCTAAGTAATAGTATAAACCCTTTATGGGATGATATCCCAAACACTTTGAGTCAATAGCTTAGTTGATATCCTGATAGTAATCAATTCACTACTATACATAGGATCCAAAATCTAGGTTTTGATCATGCAACTATATGGCAAAAGATTGCATCTATCATTTTGACATAATATCACGCGGTAGAAACTATTAATTCTTGGAAAAACCCTGTATGGGCTGCTAAATACCACTCCAATTTGATTATCATAGTTTCTTACATTAGCATTAGAAAAACCTCTTTACTACTCCAAATCCATTCTAAACTTTAGATTTACAGTATTTGAGCCTTCCCTTGTGTGAGAGAGCCATATTCCATCAATGTATATCTTCAAAAGAAAGTTTGAAGCTCTTTAATCATGGACAATATGATGCATTGTTACTCCCTATCAAATTCAGTCCATAAACATTAGAAGAAACTCATCTCTTAGTACCCAAGTGCATCCAAAAGAAGCTCCTCATGCCTTTATCTCTTATAGATAAGCATAATTCTTCACTTGTGGGATCTTTGATTTTGTTGATATCCACTGCATTCTACACGCAAATAGTATGTTGAATTTTTTATTAAAACATCCAACAAAACCATCCTTTTAGCCTCAAGTGCTAGGCTATGATTAGCAGTGCATCTTAGAATGCCACCAAGCATAAAGCTTCATGAATCTTGATAATATAGATGAAGAAGAAATAGTATTGTTGAAATTTCCTATTTTAACAAAGAGCCCTACTTAGAAAACTCCGCCCGGCACTCCCATGGAATGTTACGGGTTTTGCAATCTAGATCTTCCCGCGTCTGCCACGTAGCGGAAGTATCCTGTCCGTTCCCCACTTAGGATCGACCGGAATTAGGGCTTTCCTGATTGGTCATTAACTAACAACAACTAGCGTCAGACCCGAGCGAACTACTTTACGCAGAAACACCAGGTCCGAAGCGGATTCACGCTGCACTTGGTTCAAGGAGAATGGGAAACGAGAGGGATGCAAGCCTCAACCTCTCTGCCATAAGGCATAGTCCCGTTCCATTCCCCTAAAACAGCGTAAATCGAGTAAGACGTAACTCTAGGTCATCGTTCTCGTTATTCGTTTTGATGATGATGATCATCCTACTGTTCTTCGAGATTTTTGAGAAAAGTTCCCAGCTAACCGGGACCACCCAACCGTAGGACGGACCCATGGTCCATCCTCCGCACTTTCCTCGATTTGTTTTAGTTATGTAATTATCTAACACATTAATTTGACATATAACAATCAGCTTCTTTAATTAACCCTGTTAAGCACTGGTTCCTTCACATAATCTTATCACGTGACATAGAAAAACAATATCAAGCAAGTTCTTTTAACATTTCATCATTTTATCTTTGGAATACAAGGAGTTCCGCCCGTAGGCTTGTCCATAATCTGCCCGAAGGCTATCCAGTAATCCGCCAGGGATCACTATTCCAAGCTTCTGCCCATAGACTAGTATGCGGGCCTCGAGATCCAATCCCGAGTCACGTTAGCCTCTTGTGCAGGACCCGGAAGGCGAGGGATTTACGGCCAGAGCCCCCCCTGGCACCCAAGCATCCTCCTGCTCTAAGTAGAACTTAACGGAGAGACCTCTTGCGGCGGGTTCGTTCCACGTTCCCGACGCAGTCAACAACCCCCTTGGTTAGGGTCAGGCAGGCAGTCGGGGGTAACTGAAGCTGCCTCTCCCTTCAGGCCTTCAACCTGAAGCATTAGATATCATCTCATCCTTTAGTTCTTTGAGCAAACAATGCAAACAGTGCTTTCTAAACTATTACAAGCACAATCAATTCCAGTGGTCGTTTATTTGGCCAACTGTTAAGGAGTGAATCCTTCTCTCCGAATGCATCCAGCATTCGATCCGGGATCAATTTCAACTTGGCAAGATCCCCAAGGTTTTGTTTGTTCACCCTTTTGTCCTTGGGTTAGGGCCATACCCTATTAACCCAACTTAACCAATACCTTAGGTTTTATTAACAGTAAATCCTGGCGACCATGTTGCTCCAATTTATTGATTGATCATTTGCTTCCAAGCAAATACCTAACTTCCCTTTACTTGGCAATTTTTCCCAGGAAAGGTGATATAACAAGATGAATACTCATCCTCTTGCAAGAACTTGCCAACCCCATTCCAAGAAATGGCAAAACTCACTTGTGAACAAACCACAAGTCTATGCGACATTGCAACTTATTGCACAAGTGTTGCATCTATTCCATGGGATCATTTCACCCATTGAATGGCGTTTTCCGGTCACGGAATTATCTCCAGACGAGAAGTAGGGTTTAGGGTGTCTTCTTACCCAACCCATTCCTAATTACACTAGGCCAACAACGCTCGGTCCTAGGAATTCCAACTCAATCCAAGTTTCATCATTTGAACGAGTGACCCTTAGGGTAGAAACCTTGGATCGTTTTATGCATGAGCGTCCAATTGTGCCCTACATTCCGTGAATGTGGGTAGGACCTTTGGTTTAAAGGTTAGTCTTGGTAACAGGTGCGTGAAACTAGGTCAAGTCCTTAATGTGCTAAACCCTAGCTAGCACTTGGAGTATATTGTATCGATTTAGCCATCCTAAATGAGTCCTTTGCGGTTTAGGTGTTTTGGGTAAACCCATTTACTTGTCTTACGACAAGGACGAACCATTCCTAAAGATATTGTCTTGATCTAAGAGGGAAAAACTAGTTGCATTACGTCATAACTCACGTAAGCACGCGATTCATTTCCTCTAGATTCGCAATCCCTAACTACCCTTGTTAAGACCAAGCACCTGCTAAAATTCACATAACTTCATTTGATCCTACTAGGACCTAGATTCACGATTCATGCTACTAAGCTTTTTAGGGTTTTATGTTAAAATGAACCATGCAGCCTTTCCCTAACTACATTTCTGAAAGAAATATTCGTACACTGAATGAATGAAATTCTTACGTGCGATGAATGTGCAACATGCATCCTTTCCTAACTACACGTAGTTAAATGAGATTTATGCCAATTGAAGCTAGAGTTAACCTATTTAATGCAACCCTTAGAATTATTCCCATGCTTTGCTATTTCCTACGGGTGATAACGACTTCCTTAATGAATCATTACCAAGAAGATTTATCTAAAAATGTGACATGCCATTAATCTTTCCATGCCTAGTATAAAAAAAAAGGTGTACCTCAATAATTTCAACCTTGTAATGAGGCAACAGTTGACCTAGGCTCGTCACTTTTGAATGCACAAAAGGAAACTTACTGGTAAGGTCCTAAAAATGCATAGACACCTTATGTTCTTTTCATTCATTCCATTGAACGTACCAATGACCAATTTTCATATCTTGAGCTAATTCTAGTAAATGTTCAAATAGCCAATTCATTTTTCAATTGCATTTAACTTGACTAGTTGAATTTGAACATGCATGAGTGCTTCCTAATCCATGAAGTTATCGTGACTAATTCAATACTTTTGTGTGGAATCCAAATAGATAAAACCTGGATATGTGGACTCCGGGAAATATCCACGTATATACTAGGAGAAGATCCTCCCGCAGGCGTGCCTTGTGACTTTTTAGGGGTTATCATAGGCATGATTTCGGCTTCTGGTTTTCCTTTGCGGTCTACGAAGTTACTCAACTTGGTATGTAGTCTCAAGATCTTTGACTTCCTCCCTCGTACGCCTAAGATTCCTTTGCGAGACTTCGGATGAATGGTGCTTGCGGAAAAGGAGGCTTTATGCGCTTCTTTAGAGAAAACCGAGGTGGCTAGGAATGGGTTCACGGATGGCTTGTGGGCTTTGAAGCCTTTTTGCGGAAAGGCTCTTACGATGGGTATTGCAGGAAGGGGGCTTTATAAGCTTCTTCTTCTTCTCTTAAAAATCCCGGGACTAGGAATGGACTTATGGGGGATTAGTGGGAAGGGGGCTTAAGAAAGCCCCCTTAGAAGCTTCTTAAAGAAGCTTTTAAGAAGCTTTTGGTGTGGGCAGATCCAACGTGGAAGAGGGAGGGTCAAATAAGAGAACGTCGTGGAAGAGGGATGATGGCATGAGGGATGGCGGCGGCTGTCAACGCCACAGGCGATGGCATCCCCCTAGTTCGGCGGCTAATGGCTTCCCCAGCGGCGCCTTCTCCAGTGCGGCGATGTCTGCGGCTTCCTCCCTCACTCTCCATGCAGCACAGTAGCACCTACCTCCTTCCCTTTCAGCCTTACCACCCTCTCTCCGCCTGCAGCGTCATGGCCCTCCACAACTCCACCATCACGGCTCCTAGCACCCTCCCCTACTTAGTCGCAGTGTTACCTCCTTCCTCCCGCTCTCCCTCCTCACGCTTTATATAGGTGGGGGGAGGGGATCCTCCCTCCCCCACACGGCATCCTGCATGGGTTCATCCCTTGTACGAGCTCCAGCAACGAGCTTAGTCATCCGCGCCTCACTCCCTTCCCTCCAACACACCCTTCGACTGGGGGAAAGAAGGCTAATAATTTTTATAAAGAAATTAAAAAGCCATATATCCATCCATTATCCCTTTGGCCTCCTACCAAGAGGATGTTTCCTCGTAGGTGATGCGGTTTTTGATCCTCGGTCCTGGTTGACCAATGCGGAGTACTCCTTTGCGTACGGTCATAAATCAACTACTGGAAATGGAGATAATCTTTTCACGAATTTACGGTGTGTGGGAGGTTGGTCTAGTAATATTTTTATTCAAACGGAAATATTACAAATGGTAATTCTCTTGGGGTTTTCCTAAGTGGATGTATAATTCCATGACAACATGAAAGGTCACGCTATAGTATAGGTATCATAAAATCAATGATGTTATTAGAGCCTTTTTAAGTTTATCATAGGCACGTTCACATTCCTCGATCCATTTGACAACAATCAATAGTTTATACAAGTGTCAAGTGATTAGTACTTGATTTAGCACAAACTACTGATAATATGCCAGGTGTCCAAGTAAACAAGAACCTTCTCATAGCTCATTGGTAGCAATAGATTGACAATAGCTCTGACTTCGGAGGAGTTAGTTGCAATGCTATTCTTAGAAACTATGTGTCCTAAGATATGCTCCATGTAGGGTGGAGTTAATTGTCTCTCTTTATTATTGCACTGAATTTCTTATAATTCACTTGTAGTACTCTACTCTTTTCATCCTTCAACTAGAATGGTGATGTGACATCTAGTTCATGTACTCCGTTTCATAAATGAATCATGTATTTTGGAGTTTGTCAATTTTCTCTTACATAGCATATGCATGCTTAGGACTTATTTTGTAATGGTGCTATCTTAATGGTACCACATTTGGCACCATGAGACTATTGTGGATGATGATGCTACGGTTTATTTCTTTGAGCTCTTTGATTGAGGATGCAAATATAACCTTGAATTCTCTTAATAGATTTATATTTTTGTTTATTTGTCCTTAGTAAGGTCATTGGCTATAAAGACTGCTCGATTTTTTTTCTTCTTTAGCTAAATCAACTTCCTTTACTTTGGTTGGTCCTTTTACTAGTTTGTTGATGCGTCAAGATATTTTTCCCCTAGTAGCACCACTATTTGATCTTCTTTCTTAAACTGCATCAAGAGTTTATCTATTTCTCAATAACCCTTCGGTGAATCAAATCATCTTAGGTAGCAAAGGGATTTTTGGATCATTGTGAGAGATGACTTCTGATTTGAGTTAATATCAATGTAAGGAATTTATTGTATATGGCTAAAAGAAGAAAAACGTAGGTATGAAGAGATCATAGTAGAGAGAAAATAAAATATGTGAAAGAAGAAGGTAACAATCAAAAGAAATTTAAGAGAGAGATAAAACCCAACTATAGAATGTATTTCTCCCACTATAGAAGTTTGAGCTCAATCTTTGTACAACATATGCTCCCACATAGTCTATGGATAAGAGAAAACCCAGTTAGATTTAGTATCTACCATAATAAAAGCAAACATCAAACAAGAGGTATGAAGCTTAAAAACATGCCCAACTTATATTAGAATAGTTTGGTACCAATTCGGTCCACATAAATCCATAATTTGATGACAGTTTGATCCACATTAACCAAAATTTTCATGTTTTGAAGCTTTCCAAAGGAGTTTCTCTTAGCTCAAAAATCTTTGTTTTAATTGGCTATAGTAATAGAATAAGGATACCCCAAAATAGTCCACATAGAATCCCTATTCATGATCTCAAAGAGCCTTAATCTCCTCTAGATTCAAGGTATATCAATGTATTTCCTACATGAATGGGAGTAGATTTCTTGTTTGACCTATTTAGAATAGTTCACTACAGTCTTGAATATTGCATATCATTTCTCTCATGCATACATAAAGCATCGATAAGTTTTCTTACAGTTCTCTTTAGTGCTCTTCCTATCTTCTTTCCTTGCACACAATTCTTTTTTTCATTTTTGAACATGTGAACTAAGAGTAATGGTAGTTCCACATTAAAAATCATGATGCAACTCATAGGGATGTTTTGGAGGCCTTTTACACTGTCCCATTAAGTCCTCTACTTGTTTAGAACCCATGAAATGGTCACTTCCTTGCCCATGAACTAGCTCTTGATACTTGCATTCTCAGCTAGGATTTATTCCCACTTAGGAATAAATCCACTTCCAAATTCATTAGAATTGACCATAGATACTGTTATTTTAGCACACATAGGTAGACCTGCTCCTCTAAACCACATGACATAGACTAGCTAATATAGACACACACTGCACACACACTTTTGTAAGTGCTCAATATCTATACATAGAACCACATGGCATCCACCCCCTCTAAACCTGCTCCTCCAATATGTGCCTCTTATCTTACTCTTCATCATGATAAATATATTTAGCTTCATCTTCATTATGCTCCTTTTTCTCTTCGTCTATGTTGTCCTCGATAGTCCTAATGTCATCCTCTTTGTCTTCATAAGTCGTAGAGTTTGTTTTCTTGAAGAATTTGATCATTTTTCCAACTATGGGTATCTTCAACTATGTTCCATCTAGTTTTAATAAGCAAACATGTTGCATCAGCATATATTCATGCCTCACAATGTAAGGGTCAAACCATCTCTTGAAGGCCTTCTTGATGGTATTATGTTGGTCACCTAAACTAGTATTACACACATGTATCTAATGTCCTTAGCTCTAGGTTGTAATATGTGCCTTCTATCAAACCCATCTTTATTTTTTAATCTACCTTCTTTCAATTTTTGTATTACAAGATGTATATCATCTAGCCTTCTCTCCAATTTATGAAATTTTAGAGCTAGTACATTTTCTTTAATCATGACATCCTCGCATTGAAGTACATTTCATGTAGTAGTTACATTCTCTACTTACATGATCAGGTTTTTTCTCTACATCAACTTTGTTGGCATGTACCCTATTGTAGCACTATGAGTAGTATGATCAATTCATAAAGTATATGGAAGCAATCATGGCTACTCTTGAGTCTTTCCTCAGCATGCCTTTGCGAATACCTTGAAAATAGGTGGTTGGTCCCTTTCAATAGTTACGTTGCCTTCAAAATTATATATTGATGTCATTTCAAGGTTGATTTCCATCCTAGAGAAGGAATCTCTAGCCTCATCAACATTTAGCTTTCCTCTGTCATCTCAACAACTATGATCTTACCCACACAACCATAATGACAAATCACATTCTCTAATAAAAACCTATGTATATCATTAGAAGCTTTAGTCCTCAAACATCGACCTTCAACTTAATTTGTAAGGTTCTCTCATGCAAGCACCATATATCTCATTTTCCATAATCCCATAGGTATGTTGACCATATCTACAATCCATTTGAAATGCACATAGAGAGGACATATAAGATGCAAACAATCACAATGACTCACAAAAGAATACACATGTTATATATTGCACGTCTCAACAAACTATAAGATGTATTTATACATGGCTTTCCACTAGTATCTCTCTTTGATCTTCTAAAAGGTAGCCTAGATATCTCTATGTTTTTAATGTCTTAGATGCTCCCAAAGAAATCCATTCTGTAGAGAATAGACATATGACTTTCTTTTGACCCTCTTGAACTCATCATCTATCTACATTAGGAAAAATTTGGACTCAGTTTTGGGTCTTTAAGAATTTCCATTCCATCTTCCTATTAAAAGAAGGGGACACATGGATAACTATATGAATTGTACCTTGAATGGGAAAGGTCTTGATGAGATGATTCTAACACACCAACCTCCAACAATTTGGATTTTATATGCTCAACTTATAGCCTCATAACAAAAAAATAGCCTCAAAAGTTTTGTAAGAATAGTAGCCTTACCCAAAATTGTCTTATGGAATATTCCCTAAAATCCTAAAGAGCTCAAAAGGCCCAAATTTAGGACCAAATTTACCCTGATGTCCATCTCTTCCTATCAAAATACTCAAGTGCTACCCAATCTATAGCCATTCCTCATCATAAAGCTCTTTTTAAAAGATTTCATAGAAGAAACTGAATACTCTTTAGCAATTAGAGCCCCTACAATTTCAACCTCTTCATCATCAAACATCATATCCTCTTTCTTTATACCTTGGTGTAGACAAAATATCTTCTAGTAGGTTATCCTTTCCTACAATGTTGGATTTCAAGATTCATAGACTTTATGTAGGCAATTCACCATAACATAGTAATGTCACGAATGGAATAGCTCCTACTCATCCCCAAAAGAGAGAAACAAAATGTCTCCATAATCATTGAGGCTTCAATAAAATACTATTGGTTGCATTTCAGAGCTATTACCACTCCCCATAAATCTCTCTTAATATGTGGATATCTTCTCTATTACTCCTTCAATAGCTTTGCCACAAACCAACCTATTGCCACAGACTTGACTGCACAGCTATTTCCCTCATCATCATCCTATCCAATAGCCCAACTAATGCCTATAGGGCCCATATCAATAGTGATGTTAATGAATCTTTCACCTTCACAATTAGCTTTTGCAAAGTAGATACACTCTTCAACAATCTCTTCAATTTACTCATAGCCTTGATGTGCACTCTATCCCATTGTAATTTCTATCCTTTTCTCAATAAGTAATAAAGAGCATATAGAACATGCATAAAACAAGATATCAAGTTAAGATAAAACACACACACTTTGTAACGTGTCCGCTCGTCTACTCGTGGGACACGTCTTAGCAGCCCATCAGGAAGAGGGTCTAGAAAGCTCCGCCTAGCACTCGCAAGGGAGGTCACAAGGTTTGCGATCTAGGTCTTCCTGAGTTTGCCTCGAGCGGAAGTGTTCGACCATTCCCACTTAGGGTCGACCTAAAGTCAGGGTTCCTTTCCTATATCAGTAAGGTCTCTAGGAAGTAGCTAGCGTCGAGCTCTAGATGAACCACTTTGTGTGGGAAAAACAGAGTCAAAGCAGATTCATGTTGTACTTGGTTCATGGAGAATGGGAAACGAGAGGAATGCAAAGCTCAACCTCTCTGCCATAAGGCATAGTCCCATTCCTTTCCCCTAAAACAACATAAATCAGGATTCTAACCCTACTGATGCTAGGTCTTCATAGTCTCATTATCTCATCTTTTGAGAAAAGTTCCTAGCTAATCCGGACCACCCTTCTGTAGGACGGACCTAATTCACATCCACCGCACTTTCCTCAGTTTTCTTTAGTTATCTAATTACCTACCACATTATGTTTTGACATGCAAAAGCAGCTTCCTTAATTAATCAACTTAGTCACTGGTTCCTTCACGTAACTTAGGCACTGACACAAAAACAATGTCAAGCAAGTTCCTTTTTCTCAAATATCTATTCTTTATTTATCATAATCCCAAAGTACATCCAATATCATGCCCGACGGCTATCCCAGCAATCTACAGGATTGCTGCTCCAAGTTCTGCCCGTTGACTAGTACACGGGTCTGAAGATCCCATCTCGAGTCACGTCGGCCTCTTGTGCGAGATCCGGAGGCAAGGAATTTACGGCCAGAGCCTCCCCTGGCACCCAATCGTCCTCCCTCTCCAAGCAGCACCCACGGAGAGACCTCTCGCTATGGGTTAGGTCCATATACCCGGCACGGCTAACAACCCCCTTGGATAGGGCCAGGCAGACAGTCGGAGGTAACTGTTCCTGCCTCTCCCTCCAAGCTTTTAACCTAAAGCATTAAGTGTTTTTCCTTGAATTAGCTCCTTGAGCAAAGAGATCAAATAATGTACCTAAGTGTACAATCACGAACATTTCGGAGGCCATTTGTACGACCAACTGCTAAGGTGTAATTCCTTTTTCCCAAATGCTCCCAGGATCCGATCCTGGATCGTTTGCGACTTGGCGAGATCCCAATAATCTCAAACAAGATTATGCAAGCAAATGTTCTTGGTAAGTTAACTTATGTTGACCTGCTCTTCCCCTTGGGCTTTACCTTATGGTATCTTAACCCTAACACAAAGCATTAACTGGTCAACCAAGACAACAAAGATGCCTTATTCGCAACCCAACCAAGGGTCTTTTGTTCTTCCAGTTCTAACCAAGTTCAGTTAACACACTTGGCACGCAAGATTCTTCATCTAGGCCTTCAGAATACAGTCTAGATGCATGCATCCCTTCCATCTCTCTTAGTGTGGTACTATGCAGAGTTTTCCAATCATCCTTACCCATCATACGCATGGTGGGTTTAGTATATTTATACATCCTAAACGACCTTTAACTCTGGCAGCGAATACTTATTCCTAATGCATCGAATCACATGTGACTTGGATATATGAAAGTCTAGGTTTCTATCCATCAGTGCAATTGTATCTTAGGAACGGAAACTATCATTTCATGTGTTTCTTTTAATCATGATCACGAAGCATGAATTCTAAATGACTATTCATGCATTGAACTAGTTTAAAAGCTATTATTTTATGTGAAATAATGTGAAAATCTTATCATTCTATGAGTGTAAAAGCTATCATTCCATGTATATAAACTTATGCAAACTCCATACTCTACCATTTCATGCATGCAACCTAGCACTTAGAGTAAACAAAAAGTACTAAGGCTTGTTCTTGTTCTGTGCATGTAATTACCCCTTTATTTCTTTTTCTAGAAATAATATAGAATATACTTAATCAACATTGATTATAAAACCTAGGATATTCAAAATAAACCTGGGTTTGATTCGTGATGGTAGGGGCATTTGTTGCGTTGGTCACTCCACTCGCCTCTCCCGCATTACCGGTACCAATGGTAGCTTTGGTGCTTACACTTCCCACAACTCTCTTTTTGGGAGCCATTTCCACGCGGAGTTTGGATAGTCCGGACCTTAACAGCCTTTAAGACGACAGGCTTGGGTAGGAAAGGTCATGAGAAGGGGTCCTTCTCCCCCTCTCCTCTTCCTCTACTACCTTTTCCTCTTCTACTTCTTTCTCTCTTCTCTCCTCCTTCTCTTATTCTCTCTTCTCTCCTTCTACCTATTCCTCTTCTTCTTCTTCTCTCTTCTCTCTCTCTCTCCCTCTCCTTCTCTCCTTCTATTCACTGGGGGGGAGGGGTTTTCAGACGTTGGCCAACGAGGAGAGGGGGGCTAGTGCCGCCAGACGAATGAGAAGGGGGGAGTATTCTGATGGAGGCCCCAGGGGCCGCTACTGCTGCACGGAGGGGGGAAAGGTGACGAGTACGAGGGGGGGTTGCTGTGTTTTGACACAGGGAGGGGGGACGCTCTATGTCTAAAGGAGGGAGGGGAAGGAAGCTCCCTTTATAGGAGGGGGAGGAGGGTGGCATGGCCGCCACCCCTCCCACCTGAGGGGCTGCATGCCCCCCATTTGCTGCACTTCACTCCCTCTCTCTCTCCCGACGTACTGTCGGCGGCAGGGAGAGAGAGGGGGATAAAATAATTTGAACTAAGGTTAATTTTTTTAAAAAAAAATTAAGGGGGGGAGTTCTTATGGGGAGCACGGGAATATTACACACTCCCAAAAATCTTTTAACCTTTGAAACTTAAGAGTAAGTCTCTTCCATCTTATCAATAGCATCAACTTTTTTTGGTGATGGCCTTAGCCATCCACCACACAGATATTTCACAATCAAAACCTCATTCACTCCAAAAGTTGACTTCTATTCTAAAAGAGTCAAATGCACCTTGTTGAGTCTAGTTAGAATCTTTTCATAGTCACCATTATGTTCCAACAAAAAATCTTCTACATTCCTATTCATTCAATTCTTTATCTTTTTCCTTTTCTATGCATCATTTTATAGGCATGTCATATAGAAGAGGCATGGTAAGATGAGATATATAATCCCACAATAGTTTATTCATCATGTTTATTATGTGTGAAATAGAATCACTTGTTTCCTATGGTAAAATGCACATTCACAACAATGCCAATGGTGTTTCTATGGTAGTGAGATCCCTACTTTCAATTGTTAGTAAGAAATGATCCTAACCAAATATATAAGTCACCTAATGCATTTATAGCCCTCCTAGTAAAATCCTCAGCAAATTCATCCACAACTAGATTTGCTCCCATATTCTTAATGATCACTTTAAAAATCACCTACATATCTTGAATGAATTTAAATGTCCCATTTTGCTTGGGTATTGTAAACCACTTGTTTAAGTAAGGAGTCAAAGAGGGATCCCAAATTCCCATCTTCTTTATCTTTTCATTTAATAAATCAATCAGCTTAGGCAAATGAGCCTTTTCCATTGAAACTTCCAGCCACAAGTTCCATGGTATATGCAGAATAATGAATAAACCATAGATACAGCTAACCCAGATTCATGTAAACACCATATTATATATTTTGGGAATTTTCCAAGTCCCACTTTTAATGAATGTCTTACTTTTGTGAATGAAAGAGAGCACTATGTTTATATTTATCTTTAAAGGGCACTTTGTCTATTACAAATATGAGATCACACATCTTGAGAGCTTAAGTGATAAATGTAAGCTATGTGACTATTAGGAGATTTGGATTTCACCTCTATCTTTTCTAGCATACTAACAAAATATGGTGTTGTATTGTAGTGGAAACATCAAGGAGGCTTAGCTAGTATATGCTTAGGAAATTTCCAAGCTTAATGTAAGAATATAAAGGTTTGAAGCAGTGCAGAGAGAATTTAGAATACAAGAACCTTAAACATTATATGAAAATATGTTATCATGGATAAAATTTATAATGTTATGGATTTGAAAATATTGTAATATGAGTTTTTTCTTTTAGATATAACATCATTTAAAGTGACATGTATAAGTTTCATGAACTAGGACCTTAAAAGAGTCACCACCAGGTGTGGTTTATAAATAACTTGATCTAATACCATATAGTAATAAGTTTGGATAACCTATGATGTGATGGTTCTTTTTTTGTGTAAATCAATAGACACAAGTATGTTAAATAATTGCTCACTCCATTTACATTTTTTGTATGTATATTCATGATATATAAATGTATTTTGTTCAAAATTTCTATCTATCTTGACAATATATGGACAAGATGGATATTGGCTTTGGACAAAATAAACTAGCTTCACAATTTGACTAGCTAAATGAACTTTCATATCATAAAATGAAAATTTATATACCAAGCTAGAATTTTATAATTTTTATAAGACCAAATATTTAACCTTTGACCAATGGTTTGTGTCTCCAATGAAATAGACATAAATTTTATTATTAATTAAGACCTATTTGTTAGCTAAGACATAAAGAACAAAATTTAACTTAAACCACTTTATAAGAAATTTCAACACAATTCACTAATGCTATTGAAAAAATAAAAAACATTAAGTAGATTCTCTCATTGATATTGGGGGTGTTTAAAAACACCAAGGTAACTGCATCAAACACTTTAAATTTCTAATAACAAGCATATATTTCATAGCCATGTAAGAGCCCTTAATGTGAGGGATATATTTATTTTGGAAGTCAAAATTAGTCCATATAGAGTCACTGCCTTATTGCATCATGTGTATTGAAAAAATATACCTTTTGTAGATTTTGTATAAAACATTTAGCTACACTACCATTTATGAAATGTTTGTGATATCCTAACTCATGAGAAAGTTTCATTGTTTCCATATCTTTCAAAGTAGAGACTAAAGAAGTCTGCTTCAACTTGGATAATTGTGAGTTGTTCAATGTAAGTGACAGACAACGTGAGGTATTTGTTGAGTATGCTTGTATAATAGATGGTCAAAGTACAAAATATGACTTAAATCACTTTATAAGAAATTTCAACACAATTAATTAATGTTATTGAAATAATAAAAAACTTTAAGTAGATTCTCTCATTATTATTGGTAGTATTTAGAAACACCAAGGTAACTACATAAAATACTTTAAATTTCTAACAAGCATATATTTCATAGCCATGCAAAAGCCCTTAATGTAAGGGATATATTTATTATGAAAGTCAAAATTAGTCCATATAGAGTCACCGCCTTGAACATCATGTATATTGGGAAAATAAAACTTTTATAGATTTTGTATAAAATGTTTAGTAGCACTACCATTTATGAAACATTTGTGATATCCTAACTCATGAGCAAGTTGCATTGCTTCCATATCTTTCAAAGTAGAGACTAAAGGAGTCTATTTCAACATGGATAATTGTGAGCTGTTCAATGTAAGAGACGGATGATGTGAGGAATTTGTTGAGGATGTTTGTATAATAGATGGCCTCTTGAAGCAAGAAGTAATTGAAGGCTGAACATATATACCATCTTTATCTATCATGGTCTCGTGCGTGCTGATGATGAAGATGAAATACCATCATTCTCTACTCTAGTCCATTCATCAATGACAAACTTGAATTGAGCATACAATTCATGTCCATATTGAACTGGCTCCTGTCCATATCGATCAAACTTGATGACTTCACATGCATCATGGTATTTGCTTAAGCGAGTTAAGGTTCTTTGATCAAGATAGAGTCTCCACAATCAATATCAAATGTTTTTGGATAAATGAAATTCTCAACAAGATTTGCACATCCTTTGTAAGGACTGTCATTTATGAGAATAGTCTTGGTATGCTGACAAACATCTCCATATTGATCCCATACATACTTTAGAGGCTTGAACATTGCTTCTACTCCCATCTTATCTGGCCTATATATGATTTTGAGTCGATGTCTATGACATTGTTCTTGGCCCCAAATCATGAATAAAGGATACTTCCTTTTTGCATGGATCTCCAAGCACTTAATAATTTTCATGACATTCTTATGTAAAGATGTTGACCAAACTCCCACTTGGAATCTTGTAAATAAGGCTTCAAGAAACTCCATACATCCTGGTCTAAGAACAAGCCATTGCTTTCCCATTTGAAAGCTTTGAAACTTTTTAGACTTCGCAAAGCATCGTTGTAAAAGAAGATCATTGAGATCGAGTATTACACATAATTGTGTTGCATTTCTTATCAAGGACACATCAATCACATCATTGTGCTCTACTATTGTTGAATCTGTTAGATATCCAACCATGGATGTCTTAGTTGAAGTTACAAAGAAGAAAAAGAAGCACATTAGATTCATTTATTTCCTCATCATTCTACTTAATGTTTGAGCTATAAACTGGCATAGAACAATAAAGCAATTTAACTTCACATTGGCAAATACATACATAGGTACTACTTAATAAATGATGTCTTAAGAAAAGAGATATTTGACCATATGGACAAATCTAACCAAGAGTAATATCATGAGGTGAAAAAAATATATATGATGATTTCTTTGAAGTAAAATCTTTTCTAATAAAGTCATTTTTCCATACCTACTTTTTATCGCTAATTAATAGTATACTTAAGATACTAACAATATATTCTTGTAATTAGTTGTAGAAATTATATTATCAATATAATATTAAATATACTCAGTTTCTAAAAAGGCCTTTAAAATGGCATGTACAAAGAAGGTGTTTATTATTCCTAATTATTAAAAGAAAAATACTTTTGACCATGTGACCAAAACTGTGTCACATATAAGTGACACGTGACAATTTAATTGAGATAAGTTATACTCTATTTGGATAAGTCTTCATAATTTCTTCTTAAGGACTAACCATTTTATTTTTGAACTAGTTATATCCCATAGATATTTAAACTCATGAATTGTAACAAGGATTTTACCTTAATATTCCATATACACACCTAAAAAGATACATTGGAGGTGAAATCTTTGTTACAATGTTTGCTACTGAGGTAAAAATCTTTTGGGAGGTGCAATGAATCTTTTTTGGGGTGTGCAATATATTGTTGGCTCTCTTATTCTAAGATACATGCATAGACATACACTAGTGATGTAGTAAAAGAGGTTATAAGATATAAGAGATTTGACCATGTGGACAAATCTAACTAAAACTAACATGACAAGATCATTACACAAAACATATAAGAGTCTAATTGAAATAAGATCTAGAATAGACTTAAGTAAGTTTTACATAGCTAGCTAAAACTTTTCATTATGATAAGTATTCTTACATACTAGATTACAATTAAACAGTTATCCTTACAAAGGATGATAAATTTTAATGAGCTCTTTAATACTATTTTAGCAAAAGATTTACTTAAATAGATTTTTTAAAATAAACATGCTTGGTACCTTTTGTAAAAAATTAAAAAACTAAAGACATAGTTTCTTTAAGTAATATCACCAATGAAAGAAAATATTGCAAATGCTAATGGAAGTAGCTTCTCGAGAAAAAAATCAAAACTATATCAATGTGTCTTCCTTGATGAAAGGATAAGGAACGGAGTTTAAACACATGAAATAGCCTTTAATTTCTCTTTCATAATTAAACTTGCTATATCTTGGCTTGATTCTTCTATGACCTCAGGTGGTACTTCAAGAACTTGAACTTCAGTAGGAGAAACCTCTTGGGAGTTTGAATTTTGTTTAGCACTCTCATGGACCCTCCACAATTGTGCTTCAACCTCTCTTTGCTCTTGAATGTTGCAAACCACTGCAATAGTCTTCATATGATTTACCAATGCCACCTTAGATCCACTTGCATATACATCAAATACAACCTCATGAGCATCATTGAATGCTTTTATTGTAGTTTCCATAACTTTCATTTTCTTTCTCAAAACGGCCTTTGCAATCCTTTGTTCTTCTTCAAGATCTTCATCATTGCACTCCTTATCCAAGCCTTCAAAGTCCAAAATGGAAGGCTTGTTGACAGTGTTTATATATCACTCAAAATTAATGAAGCTTTTCTCCATAGTCACTAATGTCAAAACCACAAAAGAATCTATAGACCCAAAAGCAAAGGTTCTATCCATTGGTAGGAAGTCAACACTACCAACTAGCATGTGATACTTGCAAGAAATACTTTCAAGAAAATTTTCCAAAGCTGCCATTTTCTTTTAATCAAGAAATGATAACAACATGAATTGTTTAGGTTCACATGTCATTTGTAGTAGAGTGGATACAACCTTTCCAAACTTTATAGAGTCCCATTTCATTCCCTCAACCCCATGTGCTGCATCTAGAACAACAACCCCGATGGTAATTGGATCTCTGTAAAAATTATGTATAAGATCAAAGGTTTCTAGATTGCATCTGAAAACATATACATGCCAAGGGGAAGTAGTGGAGGATTGAAGAGGATTTCAATTTTTTCCTATTAGGGAGTTCACAATATCTTTTGCTCCATTTGGAAGGGACCCTACATTAGCTCCGTGTGTGAGCTTCTTTAATACCCTATCATTGCAAATGCCTAAAATCTTTGTGTAGACTTCATCATTCATATCATAATCATTAACAACTCTTCCCAAATCTTCATCACAGCGCTACTTTCTGGAACTGAGGCATTGAAAAGAGTGACTAATTCCTCCTTTAGGATCCTATCTTGCTTGATTTGCTTAGCCCTTGTTTCCATGTCAATCATATCTTCCTTATCCCATTTGTTTCTAAGAGAAAGGATATGACCTTCATTGATCTCTTGTTGTAGTATAAGGATATCTCCATCCTTTAAATCCATAAGCCAATGAAATGCAGCAGGAGAAGGTTGCCTTCCCTTTTTTCTCAAACTCTCCTCTTGGGATATAAGCTCACCTCTAGAGTATCTCTTCATGATTTTGATCCAACTATCAAATATTTCTTGAGAGCTAACAATCATATGGCAATCTCTAGATGCACATATTTCTCCAATGTATGCTACAAATCTCTACCAAAAAAAGATCAAAATAGTGAGTATAGAACAAAAGAAAGAGCATCACACCAATCTTCACAAAAAGAAAAGGTAAGCTTATATGTGATTACCTGCCATGGTACTCTTTGAGAGCTTGTCTTAGAAAGCCCTTGTTGGGGTTTTGGTGGAGAAAAAAATGCTAGCCACTAATCTCTTAATTGTTGAAGTTGCTCAACATAAGGGGCATTCTTCATAACATTATGTGATTTCATATTTGTCATTCGTGAAAGCTCAATGCACATTTCCGTAGGACAATCAATTAATTGTCTAGCATTTCTTGTGGTGTATAAATGCTTGGTTGTTAGAAAACGTGTAGTATTGCTCCGAATATATATCTTTGCTGCATGAATTGAGTGAAGCCCTGATATAATCCAATAACTAGAATAAGTATCCAACTTATTAGCATCCACCTCATCACGATGCATGGGTCTCTTCTCATTGTTTGTCTTGTAGAAAAGGCATAAGATATGATGACGTTGCTGGATTCATGGGATTCTTTATGAAAGACGTGGTTAGCTTCTCTACATAATCCCAACATAGTTACCTATAAACATACAAAGGAGGTGTCTCATAGCACCTATCAACAAGAATAGGAAATTGTGCTGTTGGACCAAATGGAAAGAATTTTTCAAACATGTGAAATCCTGATTCTTCCTTCTTTCCCTTCTTCTTAACTATCTCTGGAAAATCGAATGTTCTTTCTACTCCCTTGATCTCAAGAGAAATTATTGGCTTTGCATGTGTAACTTCTAGCATGGAAGGTAAAGTGGCATCATTCTCAGTAGTGTTAGCAACCATACTAACAACAAGAGCTTGTGACAAGGAACTTTCTTGAGGTGATTTTGACTTTGAGCTTGTGGGATTCAGTGAATTACTTACATCTTGAGGAGCAAGTGAAGATGTCAAGTCTATTTGTTTATCTTGGAGCTTCATTCTTTTGTTGGGGCGATCACTTTTTCTTGATAGGAAAAGTAACTCACTATTTTGGACAGCTTGGAATGCTGATATAATGTCTTCTGTGCCCTTTACCTCCTCAAATAAGGTCCATGTAATAAAAGAGGCTGAGGGGAGAGAGAAGGATAGGTGAGGAGAGAGAGAAGGAGAGCTGAGGAGAGAGAAAGAGAACAAGAACAAGGAAGAAGACTAGAAGGGAGAGAGAAAGAGAGAAAAGAGGAGAGAAGGGAGAAGGAAGCCATGGAAGCTGGAGATGAAGGTGAAGAGTATGATCTTGATAATAACTAGTTGCCCTAATCTGGGGCTCTTACACCTTAAATACCCCGGTTAGTGTGACGGGGTGTCTAAACCCTAGTCGGTGTGTATCCCGCTTGTTACAGTCCATCCCATTTTTTTCAAAGAGTATTCTTCGTCCTCTTTAATATGTGCAAAGAGAAATGACAAAGGATCAAGTTTGTATATTGCATTTTTCCCCTTGATCTTAACAAGATTACATGGTATTCCCTCTTTCGCAGCACATCCATTTGTTATCTTCTCTATGACACCATCTTGTTGAAAAAATGTAATATCACTCTTTAAAGTAAATAGGAGAACATTGCCAGCCCTTTTTCCTTGACTATCATAAACATCCACATTGGATATACAAAATCACCACTAACTCCATCAATGGTTTGGGTCTCCTTTTTGGATGTGCTATCTTTCTTTGCCATTGAATATTTCTACAAAGAGAAAACGTCGTAAAACAAAAGTGGATAAAAAAATAGTCAAAATTCACAAAACCCAAATAAATGTATAAGATTTCTAGGTTGAAAATTGAAAACACAACACAAGATTTTACGAAATACAAGACAAGTGTACTCCAAAGGGACTCTTCCATAAAATGAAATATTGAAATTTGAGATTAATGGTATGAGATCTAACCATAAATATATGTGCTTATATATCAAATCTTATGGATTATTCTGACCCCAAGTTATGTTTCTCTTGCAAGAATCATATAGTAAAAACTTTGCCATGAACTTCGGTGAGAAGATCAAATTCTATTAATAGTGAGACTTAACCATGGGCTTAGCCAAATGGTCAAGTGATAATGAAATGTTGAGTGAGAGTGTGGTGTGAGGTATAGTGAAAAGTCATTGTGGTTATGTAGAAAATGTCATGGATGATTTGTCCCTAGGTGAACATTGGATTTCTTCTCCATGTAAGTTTAGTATGCAAGGATCATACTCTAGAAATTTTGCTAAGATTTTTTGTCATATGGTCAAATCCTATTTAATCAAATAATGAGATTTAGTCCAATATGAGATCCACCGATATATCAATGTGGTTATGTCGCAATCTCACAATTCCATTTGGCGGCCCAAAGTTAAAATTTCAATTAATGCACAAGTAAGTTTCCCTTGAAAAGAGCTATATTGTAGAAACATTGTCATTAGTTTTAGCCATGTGGTCAAATCCTAAATTGTCATAAGAATTATCTATAAGATTAGAAACTTTGCCATGGATTTTTACCATATGGTTTTTAAAGGCTAGTTAAAGAAAGGATGTAATTTATTGTGATATGAGATTCACATATAAACATATATGGCTATGTAGCAAATCCCATAGATATCAATATAAGGTAATGTGAAAAACACTTGAAAGGTGAAGATTTGACCTCATGGTGAAACCTACAAGATATCTATATTTTCATAAACTGTTTTTAACCATATGGCCAAATCTAGTTTCATAACCATATGAAGAAAGTGATTCATTTGTTGCAACATGTTGTGAGATTGGATTTGACTATATAGCCAAATATTATTTTATAGTGGAATGAAAAAAGTGGTATCATGGTTTGCAAGATGTATGAGATTAGATTTGATCATATGGCCAAACAAAACAAGAATGGGGGATTCTTGGATGCTAGCATTGATAACAAAACGAAAGATTTGACCATATGGCCAATTTTTATTTTGTAGTGGAATGAAAAATTTGGCTAATTTGTGGTAAAATGATATGATATTTATATATGAACATATAGATAGGAAGTTATGAAAATTTGAAATGAAAGAAATGGTTTATGGAAACAAAGTGATTTGTTTGTTGCACAACAAGTTTTAACCACATGGTAAAACTTCCTATAAATATAGTAGGTAATCAAGGAGTTCCAAGTTGAACATGGTCTTCCTTTGTGGAGATAATAAATGCTTTTCTTAGCAGATTTTGCCATACAGCCAAATCTAGCATACCCAATATTTGTGTGATCGAACCCACCATAGATTTAGTTATAATTTTTTCAGGATGAACTCCAAAAAAAAGTGGTTTGTTTGTTGCAAGACAAGATTTGACCACATGACCAAATTATAGAAAGTAAGAAATTCTAAGTAGAAACTAGACTTTCCTTTTGGAAATAAGGGTTGATAATATAAGAAATCATTTGACCAAATGGCGAAATGTCATTCTTGTACTAAAATAAACAAAGTGGTTGATTTGTTGCAAGATATTGTGACACTACAAGAGTCCTTATTTCAACCAAGAGATAGCTTAAGGAGAAGATTTGGCCGCATGGCCAAATCTCACAGTATATTGGAAAACATAACAGAAACTACATCTTATATTATAAGAAAAGATTTGACCTCATGGCCAAATCTCAAACTATATTGAATAAAATAACAAAAAGTGCTTCTTATATTGTAAGAAAATATTTTTGGCCATATGGTCTAATCTATAGATTGATGAAAGATCATGATATGTGTTGCTAGAAGATCAAATTACATCCTATGGAAAAATCATATTGAGTATTGGTAAGTATTGTATAGCCATGTGTTTATTGCAAAATTATAAAGAATATAACCATAAAATCTAATGAAAATGCTTTTACTATGAAAATACAATATAATAGAAAGTTCTATATAGTAAAGTATAACACGATGTATAAGCACTTGATAAAATTCTTTAATATTACTGAAGGATAAAAGAAATATAAGGCTATATTTAGCCTTGAGGCAAAACCTTAAGGTATATAGCATCACAGAATAGAAAGAAATGCTAATATTTTGAAAGCACTCGTTGATGAAAGCATTGCACAAACCATCTATTCCATATTCACATCCAAGAGAGTTTTTTGAACATTACGCAAATCATATATTTCATATTCACAACAAAGAGAGTATTTTCAATAGTGCAAGAAATCATGTTTTTCACATTCACAGCAAAGAAGCTATCATTTGCAAGGTAGTGGGTAGCAAAAAATACAAGCATTCCAAGAGATCAATCAAGAAATCAAGAAGAAGAAGAAGACATTGAATTCTCAAGAGTGGGTGCCTAATCTCATTGCTACAGAAATAAAGATTGCATTTAATTTTTATACATGATTCTTATTTAGAAAATGTTTGTGGTGTTTAATCTTAATATTATTCAATACTAATCATACAAAAGAGTAGTAGTGTGACTTGTAGTAACTGTATGGATTGAAATTATCAAAATCAATGTAGTTTAACTCAAAATCAGAAATGAAGTAGGGAGGAGTTGAAAACCTATTTTGTAGTAGAGGTCAGCAATATTTGCCAACGTAATAAAAATCACCCGTGAAGTAGAGTAGACACGTGGTGGAGTGACGATCATTCACAACCTTGTTGAATTCCTCAACCCTTGGAGAAAGATTTCTGATTTGAAGACGCATGTAGTTTTGGTTATAATACCCTTATTCGAAGTAGAATTTGCTCTGCACAATCTATTTCAGTTTGAGAAAATAAAACAGTGGAGAGCAGTCAGAGAAGAGCAGGGAGATAGAACCGCCAAAGATTAAGGCCGCAAAACCTGCAGTAAGAGAGGGGTGACATGAGTAGAGATAAAAATGCAGGGGATCAGAGATGCAAAACTTGCAACTGTAAAAATGCAACAGAGAAAACACTCAAGTTAGAGAGTTGCGTGGAAGAGAGAGCGAGGGGAAGAGAAACTTGCTTTGAAAAACATCATGATTAGTTGTAAAGTCCCACCTCGTGAAATCGATCATTTAATGTATCACACTATTCAAGTTACCATAACTTATTACGGACCCTGCCGTTGGGGGCGTTGCCCCCAAACCCCCACCAGGGGAGGACGTTGCCCTCAAACTCTCACTAGGGGCATTTCTCCCACACCCGCTCCTTCCCCCTCGCCTCTTCTTAAGAACCTACCATTGGGATATTGCTCCTATTTCCACATCTAGAGATTTTTCCTACATACTCTCCATCCTACCCTGCTAGATACACAATACACATTAGATACATTAAATATACATAATCTTACAAAATGTAATTTAATATATTTTAAATATATTTATTAATAATTACTAAATTCAATTAATATTTATTTTTAAAAATATATTTTGATACTATATTCCATAATATGCACATAGTACAATATATTAATATAACATGATTTAGACTAAAATAGTATAACTTAAAAATAAAGTGTAATATGATAGATTAATTTACTATTATCAACTAGTATAAGATTTATAAATATTTAACCATGATAAAAATTATCTTTCTTTCTCAAACAACTTCTAATTGATGCTGAAATTTCCTCAATCTTTATAGCTTCATGTCATAGGGAATGGAATCTCCTATTCTTTAGATATCCTTGTGGTTTCAATATTTAAACACGAGATCAAAGTTTCTCATAAAATACCTTTATCATTGTTGTCATGTGGAATACATGAAATAAAAGTTTTGATCATTTGATCAAATATTTTCTAATGGAGATCACACAGATTATTTATCCTTGTTGACATACAATAAAGACTTTGACCATTTGGCTAAATCTTGTTCTATGGACATCACAAACAATTATTATCCTTGCTATCATCTAGGTTACATACAATACATGTTTTGACCATATGACTAAGTCTTTTCTTTTGGACATTAGAAAGAATTTTAATCCTAAGTCTTGTGTAAAATAGTTATAATGGAGGATTTGACCATCTGGCTAAATCTTTTTCCATAAAGATCACACACAATGAACTTTTATCCTTGTTGTGTGTATTTTGCTTGAGGTTTTGATCATATGGCTAAATATTTTTCTATGGAGACCACAATGAACTTTTATCCTTTTTGTCATGTGAAATACATACAGCAAAGGTTTCAATCATTTGAATATGTTTTCTCCTATGGGGATCATAAAGATTTTTTATATTTACTATGGTATGGAATACATACAATAGATTTTTATCGAGGTGGCCTACTCAACTACCAGTTTCTTTAACAGGCATGATTACACATGGACATGAAGAAGGTAGATATGGACATTTCTCACTCGATCTATGGCCTCACGACCCTAACTTCACAATTGCCTCATTGTCGTTGTGCTTTAGGAACTTGGAGCGACTACACATGCATGCAAATGGTGATCTGAAGTAGATGGAATGCCGAGATCAACCTCTATGCTACTAAATGCCCTCAACTCGAGAAAAGCACTAGACCACCATCAAGGTGTTGCACAAAATAAATCATGCATGGAAGATAATACACCACAGGATGGCCATCATCATTTGAAACGATTGCAAGAGAACTTACTACTTCAACTTGATAATTGTGGATCAGAAAATAAAAATCGTTATCTCTTTGCATATCTATCATTGCTTGTTGCACGAGGACATTCAAGATGATCCAACTTGGGTTTCTCATGGTGGGTCATACACATGAAGACATTGATGCAATGTTTAGCAAATTTTCAGAGAAGCTAAGGATGAGCATGACCTTCACTTTTTCTCATCTTATGCAACATTTTCAATCATGCTAGATGACAAGTCCTACACCTTTCTTATTGACACATGTGCCTGACTTTAAGAGATACATTGAGGGATACTTGTGTGATTCCAAGGATACACTTGTTAGTCACTCAAAACCTCTTCAATTTCGATTTTATATGCAAGGAGATACACCTGTCATGCAATACAAGATGCATCCAAAGTCCCCAAACTGGTTACCAAGAGAAGGTGGCATTGAATTATGGAAGAGAGACCTTGCAGGAAAGCCTACTCTTCCAAAGGGTGTTCCAATGTTGCTGCCCATGTTTGAGTACGTTAAGGATAATCAAGAAGTAGTAAGTGGAGTTAAAGATTATTTGAAGTATTGGGAAAGATGGTCAAATGTACAAGGACTTGAAGCAGAGTTCACAAAGTTTATAACACCAATGATTGATTATTGGAAACATATGATCTACGCTCTTCAAACTCCAAATGTCCAAGAAGATTTATTTTTAATAGATTTTTGGCCAAGAACACAAAGTGATGCAACCAATATAGATGTAGATAATGTAGATGACTTTATTGGATCGGAAGAGTTGAATGATCACTATTGTGATCCTCTCAACAAACGACCCAAACATGCATTTGAACCAATGCTTGATGTTAAGAAAGATGACTTTGTGCTTGTTAGACCTTCAGATCCAGTACATCCAAGATGGCTTGGTGTTGCACAAAGTGAGGTCGATACAAATAGAAATTCCAAAAACTTCAACAAGGTACGTATACAATATTGGGCACTAGTTTGTAGTCATCAAAATGCTATAGATGGAGAGGTGTATTTTAATTGTTGGGATAAATATTAGATGTGCAATAAAAAAGATATTGAACAATGGGAAACAATAAATAGCATTGTCTTCTCTTGGATGAAGAAAGGTACAAAATCTCCCAAAAATTTTAAAATTCCCCCAAAGGTTGTATTGAAGGCCAAATAAAGTCTACAAGAATCCAACAACTGAAGATTCTCCTTGAATATTTTCAAGGATATTAAAACCATGTTTATTAACACCACATTTTTGAGTTTTTTCAATCTCTTGGAAACAACCATAAGCAGTAATATGTTCCATTGCACCAAGTTCCAAATTAATGAAATTCCCAAAATTCACGAAATCCATTGTGATTTGGAATTCCCATATTGATGAGAAATTCCCAAATTCTTGAATATGGAGTTTGTAGCCAATCTTATGTGATTGAAATGCAAAAGCTTTTTCCATGACTAGTCGACACATCCACAAAATATTAATTTTTGTAGGTAAAACAAAGTCGTCACATGTAATTTTTAATTCTTTGAGAGTAAACTACTGTCTAATCCCTTTTGGATCTCTCAAGTTTGACTGATGAGAAGCCAATTAAATGATATCCTGAGTATGTAGGGGCTTTAAAAAAGAAAATAGTTTTATCTTTTTACCACATTCTTATACTTTGTATCCACTTTTACTTCAACCTTCTTATTTGAGCATAGATGGTGAGGTGTACTTTTGTATCAAGGGGCACTAATGCCTAGCAAGCCACCAAAAGGAAACAAAAAGCTAAGGATCTCAATGATCAACAATGACTAGGCCACTAAAATCAAATACACTAGGATTGACCTTCAAGACCCACAACCCGAGCCTAGCAACCCAAACTCCTCTAAAGGGCCTTGTATTTTCGAACATCAGTTTTTTTTGGACAAGAGAAGCACCCTTAATTCTCATTCCCAAAGCATGACCAGCGACATTGCAATAATGAAAAATAAGGACTTCTATCCCTAAGCATAGTCCCCATTAAGGTCTTTGAGTAAGCGGATACTTTAATCTAGACCTTTGGGAACCTCTTTCACTACAAGATATGAGCCATATACCAATGTTGAAAGCAATGGAATCATTAATTTAAAAATTTTACCCTTGTCTTCACCAAAATCATCTCTATACACATCTCTACAAAACCATCATAAATAGCAATGCAAATTGCAATGTGTGCCTTTGTTATTTGCGATGCTAATAGTGATGCGTATATGTTTATTTGTGATGCTAATAGTGAAAATTATAGAGGGGGAAAAATTTTTAGGTGGTAGGGCTTTATGTCTTGCTACTCTTCCAATCACATGTGCTTAAAAAAATTTCATAAATCATTTGTAAGTTGAGTAAAACTATTGTCGAAACACATCATCGTGAAATGGTAGAAGAAAAATGTTTGTTGATTAATTTTCAAATAAATATAGCATTGACCGACGACATCTCATTAAACTACATGGGCTGATAGGGAGTAGAATCCAAAAATAGGGACATGTATCAATAAATATCACAAAATGAAATTCGTACAAAAGATGAGAAATATATCAAAGGAAGCCTACATAGAGAGAGTCTACATGGACTATAGGGCCAAAAAAGAAAGAGATGCATGCTCCAAAAATCGAAGTGACTGCTACAGGTTCCCCACATCTAAAAGCTCCTATCGACGCAATGGAGCATTCAATGGACTGTACAAAATAAAATAACCAAAGATTAATCTATGTAACATAATGGATCACACAAAAACTAGAAACTAAAAAAAAGAAAAATGCATAACTTACCAAATCACCATGTGAATATAATCTATCAATAAGAGAAGTGAGAGTGTGCTTCTCTGCATACAAAGTCTTTAATCCTAGGGCATCGTATTTTGTGATCAAGTACTATAAGGAAAAGAAAGTAGCATTGTAAGAAATAAGATTATGAAATCCTCTAAATACATTATATGTCTACCACTGCCAAGATGATACACAACTCTTGCCTCCAACCATGCCCTCACTACCTTACACTATTGCTGCCATCATCCTAGATGTCAAGATTTGGGTGGTGGGGAACTTGCTTTAGCTGCTATGCCAAACATACACCATACACACAAGAGAAAGCTCACTCAAGAACACAAGAAGAGAGGCGGAGACCAAAATATGTTTCCACTAGTTTCTTCTTCTTCTTTACACAATACAATGTACATGAAGTATAGATGAGATACAACATAAAGGAAAGTGACCTACTAAGTTAAACGATGTATAATTGATTGTACTAATGGATTGGTGTTGTAATTGTTCTAGCTCTAGGTAAGTGCAACAAACTAAATATAATAAGTGATAAGTCAATTGCTATGTGAAAATCAAATATACCCCCAATGTCTAAGTGTAGATGTCGGATCCATCTAGCTAGGCGATCCATTATCACTATTTTCATGTGTTGAGCTTGCCATCTCAACACTTGAGAATATATAGCTTCCTCCTTGAGTTTGTGCCAATTCTCTGGTTCCAACCATTTAGGATTTAAATAGCCACTCTTGATTGCCTTGTGTGCATCCAACCATTTATACAATATATATGCACGCGTACAATCCAGCATCCATCTAGTGGTGAGTCGATCAACCATTGTAGGTAGCGAGAACACCTTATGCAAGGATGTGATCACATACTCCTTGTCTCCTTCCAATATTCTTTTCTAGTTGATCTAGAACATTCTATCTAAATACATATTGCCACAACTCTCCATTGTTACCAAAGCATATGCAATGCTCCTCACCTTCAAATCATTCTCATTGACATGCATTTTTCCTTTCCTACAAGTATTCAACTCTTTCTTGAGTTGAATCATTTGTACCTTTGTATTTACTGAAAACATATTCTCAAAAATTGTCCAAGTTATAAGTGAAGGTTCTGCATTTCTAATATACCCAAGCATAGTATTATCAATGATTGTAGATAGCCAATACATCATCTTTGTATCCTTTACATTCCATTTTTTCCACACCTTTAATTCATCTACAATCGTAGGGTCACTTAGCTTTACCTCCTTTTCTTTACTTGAAATGAACTCATAAAGGCCTTTTCTAATAAGGAAGTTTATCACATAGAATTTTCATGATGGGTAGTTATTCTTGCCCAGCTTCTCAATGATGGATTTTTTATTGTTCTTTGTCATTATCACAAAAATGATACACAATAGCAAGCAAGTCTTCTGTAACATTTTATCATAAGTACACAACAATATACTAAGCAACCTTTTTCATTGAATGATCAATAGTACATGTAATTTATAACATATTTGTAGATAAAACTTATTTTTTCTTCCTAACAAACACCTCAAAACTTATAGATTTGAAACTTGTGTACCTACTCTTGACCGACACAATCGAAACCACAATATGCCCTAAAGTTGTTGTCTGTAACCTTACATATCGAAATAGGGCTCGAAACAACCTTGCATGTCTAAAAAATTTAGTGAAAGGCCCTAAATGAATCAATTACAAAATATATAGTTCTTTGCTTGCATACCTAATCTCATAGCAATCTGAGATTTTTGCTTTACCTTGCTTTTGACACCTCCATAGAAACTATTCAAGAGAAAGAGTGGAAGAATGGATGGCGGATGCACAAGGGATCTTGGCCATCTCAACCTTCTTCTCATTAAACTACGGACAATCAGCCTAACTAATCTTCACATGAGAAGGTAGAGGACAATCAATAGGCTCACTATCCTGCATATGAAACTGCTCAAGGACTTTTTGGATATACTCCTTCTATGGACAGATAAAGAAGTCTCTTAGAGTGATTGCACGTGATGCATATCCCAAGAATGTGTAAGTCTTGTTCCATGTCCTTCATCTCAAAGCTCTTCTTGAGCTGAGTTTTCAAGGCATTCAACTCATCATGAGCTCTCCCAGCAATAAGCATATCATCCACATCGAGTACAAAAATAAGGTTGTCATCACGAGCCTTTTTCATGTATAAACACAAATTCATAGCACTATGGCTATATCCTGTGAATACATGATAAAATCATCAAACTTGATGGAGGCCAAAAAAATTTCTTTATGGTTTTTTCTTATTTTTCTTCACACAATACAATGTACACAGAGTATAGATGAGATACAATATAAAGGAAAGTAACCTACTAAGTCAAACAATGTATAACTAATTGTACTAATCAATTGGCACTATAACTATACCAACTATGGGTAGGTGCAAAAAACTAATAATAATAAGTGACAAGTCAGTGGCCATGTGAGGATCATAATGACTATTGACATGATAAGTGTAGATGTGCAGACCTATGTAGTGAGGAAATCCATCATCAATATATACACATGTTGAGTTTGCCATCTCAACACAGGAGAATATATAGTCTCCTCCTTGAGTCTTTGTCAATCCTCTGTGTCCAACCACTTGGGATTTGGAGAGCCACTCTTGATTTCCTTTTTTTCATCTGATTTTCTATGCGACATATATGCACACATACAATGCATCACTGACTGTCTATGAAACATATATACACACATACAATGCCATCTCTCCTTCTTTTAACATTCATGATGATGGCATCAATTTTCTCATCCACTAAGTACACATATCCTAGTGGGGTGGATCTAAGATGTGCCCTCTCCCATGTGAAACTACACTCTTGGGAATAACCATGATACCCCTGTCTATTTTGCATACCTATAGGGATGGTATCTCCTAGAATAGCACCCATAGGGATGCCACTTACAATGGCTTTGGAGTCAAGGGCGTAGATATCCCTCATTAGGGGAGTTTTGAGGTCTCGAAAATGCCTTTTAGGATGTGGAGAGAGAGTGCTCTAGACCAATAAGAGCAAAGCCTCCGTAACGGAACTTCTAATTTAAAAAAATTAAAAAATCATTTTACAAAAATATATAAATATGATAATATTACGAATTTGTATTTTTATTATGTATTTTTAGTCTCTTATATTCGTGATTATGACATATTTTGCATTAATGGCATAGAGTCTCGGCTACTTTTATTTAATGATGTTTCTAGATTAATGATAATGACTGATGTAATCGAAATTCAAATTGGTGAAAAGCATGGCGCTCAGTTTTTTCCCTCCTTTATTTTATTCCTCTATTGTTTTTCCCTCCGTTATGATAGCCTAGTCCTCTGTGTGTGTGTGTGTGTGTGTGTGTGTGTGTGTGTGTGTGTGTGTGTGTGTGTGTGTGTGTGTGTGTGTGTGTGTGTGTGTGTGTGTGTGTGTGTGTGTGTGTGTGCATGTATCTCTCTCTTCTACCATGGATACAGAAATTCGACCTTCAACAAGGCGTCCAAGCTCCCAAATCACATCCATATCAGTGTTTAACTCATTCCAAACTGATGGAAGATGGATTCCTACTATCATTAGCAAAGGTAGTTGGATCACCATGCAACAAGCAAAACGTGGAAAAAGGCAAAGACATGAGAGCTCGTTTATCTCTGCTTGGAAGGGCAGAATCCGAGATTTTAAGCTTGGAGCAAATAAGAATAGTATCAAAGAGGTACTAGTGCAACATGTGTTCATGCATAGAGAGCTGTGTTTGAAACCTGGATCTTCAAAGCTTCCAATGCATAGACCAAATTGTAAGAATTTGATTCTTAAAGTTTTTCCTTTCTTAAATATGGTTTAGGTTTTTCCATTATAATATTTGTTTGTCTTGTAGATGTCTATCCCTCTAATCTTGAGGAATGGCAACCAGTGGAATCTATTATTGATGTTATTGATGTTATACATGGTTCAATTGGAGAAGAAATGTATAGAGGTAGAAAGAAGACAGAGCTTGCAGAGAATGGAATATTCTTTTATGACCATTCTTATGTTATTCCTATGCGGTGTTGCCAATGGGGATCAATAAAACTCCTTCCTTTGCCAGATTTTTCAAGCTTTGAGTGGCCTTTGCCAAGTCCAGCTACTAGTGAGGGCTATAGATGTAAGATATTTTCTGAGATCCAGAAAGCACTAAAATCTAATATCTCAAGTAGGCTAAGCAAAGTTACTTTATTTATGCCTATTAATATATTTATTGATTTCTTCTCTAATATGGAGATAAGAATAACAAAAACCATGCTTTCAGTGAAGAGACTAACATATGATCATATCATACAATTTGTTGATGAAGGATGGGATACAAGGACAGAAGGAAAAATTATATGTAAGATAGATCAAGACTCTATAGCTTGTAAATATATGATTGCTACTCAAAATTTTATCCTTAGCTTTTACTATAGTCGATGGCATTTTGTTGGTAGTAGTCTAGTTGCTTTAGACCAGAATCTTAATGACTTCAGCAAGGATCCTATTGTGGATCTTGAAGTGAGGATGGATTTACAAAATGAAGACATTGAACTACCATGCTCCTTTGTATTCCAACTTCACAAGAAACGAGTAAGTTTTCACATCATATTATATCTACTTAGATGTATATCAAGATCTCACTTTCTAACTAACAAACATTTGTAATTTATTTTTTGCAGATATCGAAAAGGAGAGAAAATAAAATACACTGCAATGACATTCAAGAAAAGATATCTTTACTATCAATATAAAATACATGTACAAAATTTGTAGCAGATGTCTATCTGCCATCTCTATGAGATATACAAGGGCTGAAGGGCAAATTTCTATATATGAAGGCCTACAAGGCGATATGGCAAAGCTATTTCTTTTTTGGAGAACTATCCTTTCTAGGAGTCCTTTTGCCTTGCTTTGATGTCTTGGGTATAGAAGGTGTTGAAGCTATGGATTTGCCTTCCGTGGTTATAGGCACCGCATCTCCTTCATGGTGCAAATCCCCACCAATCTCTGTTGTTGGTTGTATACAATTGACCATCATATACTTCAAGAGCTTTGCTCTGATGTACCAAATATGCTCAGATGTATAGCAATCCTTCGAAAACTGTCACACATTTATAGAAAAAAGAGTTTTAGTTCATTATTGTTCTTACAATAGACTATATTTTTATCATCAATGGACTATTTGCAATTAATATCTATCTTAAAGTTTAGCATCTTTCATATTACCTTTACATGTTTATCATCATTAAGATAAACAAAGTTAACCATTCTTCTAGCATTTGCAATCACCCTCCAGCCACAAGAATGGCTATCATCCTGATGGGGACACTGCAACCACCAACACAAAGTAAAACTATAAAGAGGACGAATGGTAGTTCATAGAATAAACTCATGTTTCAATTATTTTAATGAATAACTTACCGCAACTTGTCTATATTGCATTGTTGCAAGCAAATCAGATGGCATAGGAGGTCTTTTCTCTAGCTCTTCAATTAATCTTTTGGCACCTCTGTATATAAAATATGTTGAAATTTAGAGTACTTACAAAAAAAAGAATTGAAATATCAAGGAGCCCTTGGATAATATAACTTACAATTTAGCATTTCCATGGCTTCCTTTCATAGAGTTGATTAAAAAGCATTGCTTATCCACAAGGTCTATTGCAATCAAGCTCCAATGAGAACTAAAAGCAATCATATCTCAACAAATTAGTAGGATAAAATCTCAAAAACTCTAATAGAATATTGAATCACTTACTTTTCATTATATTGAATCACTTACTTTTCATTATATGGAATTATAAGCAGCTCCAAAGTATGGAAGTCAATCAAATTGAGCCAGTGCTCAATAAAACTTGCATCAAGCTCATTCCTCATAAAGAATGAGACAGATGGATCAAAAACCTCAATTTTTTGTTGTATATCCAAAGGAAACTCATGCATTATACACCTAGAAAAGGCATAGAAATAGTGAGTATAAACAAGAAAAATCTTATTGCTAAAAAAATATCAAAAAGTATAAGTAATTATGGATGGACATACCTTAGGCCAGCAAGAATAAGAGTGTCATTTACTTCTCTTCTTTTATCCTTAAGAATCTGAACACATCCAGCATCAAAGGAGAGAACCTCAGTTCTTTTGCCTAAGTCACCAGGTAAGAAACAAAACACACTGAATCCTTTTGGATTAGTTGCTTCAAGAAGGGTGGCTAGCTCATTTTCAAAGGACTCTAGTTGCTCTATTTCCCTTTCTTCAACCCTTTGCTTCCTATACTCTCTCCATTTATCTGCTTGTTCCTCTTTAGCCTTCTCCTCTTTTTCATGTTGCCTTGTATCCTTCTCATGGGTGACCCTTGTATCCTTCTCATGGGTGACATCCTCAACCCTGACACCAGAATCATCTTTCTTTCTTCTAGCTGGGGGCACATTAAGGATATTAAATGTCTTCATATCAGTGAGGGGAATTGGCTCAAGGACCTTTGAAAATCTATACCTTAGCCTCCTAAGAATTACCATGTCCTTGTCCATGAGTGTGAGCCTATGAGCATGAGCAGCACAAATGTAGGCATCTTGGAAAAACTCAATTAGAAAATCCTCTGTGGCTTCTTGTATACAATTAAGAGCTGTTCTTGTCCATCTGAAACTATCCAAACTATATCTGTCACAAATTTCCCTGACAAGCCTCTGAAAAGATAACTTTGGAATTGCATTGTCAAGAGCATTTACTGCCTTCCTAATCTCCCTTAGACACCTGACATTTTGAGAAAACCTTCTCCTTGGCTTTGACTTTCTAGAGAGCCTCTGAGGCTTTGAAGACTGATGAATCTTTGATGGTAAATCCCTCGGATCAATCTTCCCTTTTCTTGCTGTTGACTTAGTCCTAGCCATCTGCCAAAAAAACATATGTTACTTCTTCTCCAGCATGTAAAGCAAAACGCGAGTCCCAGACAAGAGTTATCTATGTTGCATGGCGTTTTCTCGTATCAGCTGAATTTTTCTCAAGCTGTCTAGTGAAACGCGAGTGTCAAGCAAGGCGCCTCCTTGCAGCTGCTTCTTTTCGCGTTTCACTGGACTTGTTGTCCATTGTAGCCAGTGAAACGCGAATTTAAGCCAGGGAACCTGCTTGAAGTACCTTATTTTCGCGTTTCACCGGACAGCTCATGAATAGCATAAAAATTGACAATGTGAAACGCGAGTGTCAAGCAAGGCGCCTCCTTGCAGCTGCTTCTTTTCGCGTTTCACCAGACTTGTTGTCCATTGTGTCCAGTGAAACGCGAATTTAAGCCAGGAAACCTGCTTGAAGCACCTTATTTTCGCGTTTCACCGGACAGCTCATGAATAGCATAAAAATTGACAAAACCAAGAAAAAAGAGCTTTGATCCAAGGAAATCTTTTAAGATTACTTAAAATATCCATAGGGAGGAAAGAAACAGGCACCGAGAGCATGGAATGCTCAGATAAGTAATTATTAACAGCAGCATGGATTTCAGATAGCTCATGCAGATCACAGTAAGATTTCCTTAAATATCAACAATATTAAGGAATGCTTTCACTGTGGAAAAATTTCTTTTGTAGTGGTCATGAGCTAATAATAACATAAAGGATTAAGGAAAAATATTAAAACAATGCATTGAATGGAGCTTGTTATTGAAAAGCAAGATGCAGAAACCATACCTTCTTTTCAGCTTGTTCTTCACAATCTCAGCCTAACGATGACAATATGCTTGAAGGTTTGCTTTGTTGGAGAAATAGTGAAATGCTTGGAGATTGGAAGGAAATGCTGCAGACTGGAAGGAACACCAAAAACAAAGATGGAGTAGCGATGAAATGCGATGAAAGCTGAAGGCGGTGAATTTGCATGGACTCAACGTTCTTCGCAAAGTGTTAATAACACGTGTGACGTACTCTCGCTTATCGAAATTTTTTATTTACTTGGAAAAGGGTTATTTAACACACGTGTAACGTATTTTTGGAAAAAGAGAATGCGCACGTCTTCTGAGGAGTTTATTACGCTGTGTTAAGTCAGACACGTGTACACGTATTTTTCCATTATTACACAAAATTTTTCGTTGGAACTATCACTACATGCTTAACGGTCGATATAAAAGCATTTCAAACCCATTTCTCCGACATTGTCTTCTTCTCTGCCAAAATTTCGTCTCGACTTCCCTTCAAGGTCCTTGCATCCTGTGTGGAGAGCAGTTCAACAATCTTTGATAGGTAACAATTTTTTTTATTACAAGCATTTTAACAAAATAAATTTGATTAATATAGAAAGAATGTTTTATAACACTTAAACAATTAAAGATGTCATGTGCTTTCTATCTTTCAAAAGCAGCAAAGCTTTTCCAAAAATGATTATATCATCAATTTGTGTGTTTCCATAGAATTTATTTATTGTTCATGTTTCCTTTCTTCATTTGCAATTTTTAACAAGTAAAACGCGAGAAAATGTATGTGTTGATAATATTTTGCTTAGTATCGCGTTTCACCGGCCACATTTTAGAATAATTTTTGTCTTCAAGCTAGTGTCCGATGAAACGCGATTCCTTCACAGGCATTTTCCTTTCACACTTTAATTTTCGCGTTTCACTGGTCAACTAAAAAAATTCTCCTGTTTTGATTTTTTTGTCTTGGAAAATCAATGTTGGGGCCTCTTTTCATGATATCATCTTGTTTTATTGGATATTGGTTCTTTTCTGCTTTTTTTTCAGGGATAAATATTTTTCTGGTCAAAATGACAAAGAGGAAGCTATCTCTGGAAGGAATGGATGAGGAGGAGATAATTGAGACATCTGATGATAGGCTCTTTGATCTTTTACACATCACTGGAAATTCTTCCAAGTTTTGCTATATCAGGGAAATTTTCAATGCTCCTTTTGATTTGAAGGAGTTACTGGAGGATCTTGATGATAAACTTAATGAGTACAGATGTTTTTATGATAGACATGTGCAAGGTTTGGAAGTCAATGGATTTGTTCATTATAGTGATGTCATGGGAGCCACCAATACATCCAGGTCAACTTTGCTCGGCAGGTTCAACCTCATTGATGAGGAATTCAGAAAGAAAGAAACATGTTGCCCTTTCCACAGGTACCAACACCAATGCCTTCTAATCCACAAGGACGTTGGATTTATTGTGTATCTTCAGTACATGGAAAATTCTTCTCCAGATATAGACCAACAGAGAAAGCTAGAGGATATTGCAAGTATGGATAAGGAGGTCGAAGAGAAGGAGGAGATGTTCCAAGAAGATGTTGAGAATCAACTTGTCCAAGGTTTTGATGTAGGTTTATTCAAGAGTGACAATATCACAATGGTGGAAGAAAAGGAGATTGAGCCAAGTGCACAGGTTAATGAAGAAGGTCCTCTTGCCTGTGTTCCAACATTTCCCACTTATCTTATCAACAAGAAGAGATATGTGTTGCTAAATGATATTCAACATCTTTTTGATCTTAGAGAAGATTATTGCTTAGCAATCCTTGCAGGTTGGGGCAAAAATGACATGAATTTTATAGGTTATGAACAAGAACCACTAGCAAGTCTTGATGTTGAGGGAGAGAATTTCCAAGATAGCTCTATAGCCTTACATACATGTATTAATCAGATCATAGAATACGAAAAGGGGGGGCTACCTACAGAAGAAGAGTTCTTGCAGGTCCAGAAGAACTTCATATTGATGATGTAGGGTATGAAGAGAGATTGAAGTCTCCATCAGATGAGAAGCCCAAGAGTTCAATAAATCTTTATGATGATAGTTTTCTTGAAGAAGATGAACACCCTAAGGTATGAAATATAATTCGAAGTTACCCATTGAGTTTATGTTAGACTTTATTATGCATTATAGATAAATATCTTATATCTTGTACTGTTGTGGTTTGTTCTATAGATTGAGATTGAAGATCTGGACAACTTTCTTGGAAGGGCCAAGGGCTCTAGGCCAATGAAGCTTGGAAAAAATCAAAGCCTTGGCCATTATATTGGAAACTTAAACAATCAAACAATTGTAATATATCATAGTAGATTGTCAAGCTCTCCAAGTCTACCAATGATGGCTTTGAGAGCTATCTCAAAGGTTATTGGATCTCAAGTTTTCAGCAGAGGTTTGGACAAGATCATTTTGGTGGAGAAGGAAGAAGCCATAAGAGTTTTTGGCTTTATGCTTGGATACAGTGGATCTAGAGCTGGATATTTTGGAGTTCTTGGCTCCTATTTGCTCTCTTATGTAGGAGATAGTAAGAATTTGAAGCTTCTTCCAGGCTATCGGAAACAAGAGTTTTTGAAATACAGAGGTCTTATTGAGTGGGATGAAACAAAAGATTCCTCTAGAGGCCCTGTCGAGCTACCTGAAACCAAGGACTCCACTGAAGGCCCTGTCAAGGTGCCTGAAACTAAGGACTCTTCTGCAACACAATCAGACTAGAAGATGCCAAAGATTAAGGGTTTCTTGAAACCCATCTTTTCCCAACTCTTTGTTTGGTTTGTAACCATTCTGTAAATCTTTGCTTTGCGCAAGAATTTAAATATCTATCTTTTCTTCTTTGGGTAACAATTTGTATAGTCCTTGCTAAAGATGATGTATTGCTTGATGTGGTTGTATCTTTAAGCTTGAATTTATGCCAAATTTGTCGATAGAACCATTGAAAGACCTCTAATAACCTGTTGGCTTTGTGTCTTCCACCTCCATGTCTTGTATGTCTGAAATATTTTGTTCTTGCTTGATAATGTGATTTTTCCATACCTTGGGTTGACCAGATAGATAGAGATCCATATTGTTTAATAAAGTATGGAGCATGGTTGTATAGAATATGCTGCATAGTCAACAAATAAGGAAAGTTATTAAAAAACATTATATGAGTTCGACAATGAAGAAACAAACATATACAAACTTCTTACCATATAGTGAGTAAAGTGTTGATCACCCCAAGCTTCTGTCATCGCCTTTTTGAAAAGGTTCAATTGGTTTTTAAAGTCTTTGAGATCATCGTCATTCCATTCAGTCTTATCACAATAAAAAAACACTTTGTCTAGTGTTTCCCAAACTTTAGCTTTTCTATTTCGAGCTTGTCCATTATCAGTGTGATCCTTAACTGCATTATGTAGGGATTTCCACTGATTAAATTTAATAGTTGAGCCACCATTTCTCGAGTTTATCTTGCCAAGTCTCCCATGAAAGCCTAGAAACCTTCTAGCCTTCACTCCACCAATAGATGGTTTTTTTGGGACACAATTACCATCCTTAGACTTCTGAAGATCTGGTTCAATAACAACATTGCCACCATGCAAACCAATTGCAGAGAGAACTTTTTCAACCTTTGTTATAGCATCTGTTCTAGTTGATAATGGCTTCAACTTCCATGCAAATCCTATATAGAGATGAACAAGCTTTTCGATTATCCTGCAAAGTGCATGAAGTGTACAAATATGGGCATTCGCTAAAGGAACGTCCAAGACTGGTTTAAACTGTGGATCCTTATTGTGCCTAGAGGGAGCTCTATTCCAATTGCTTGAGTTTAACTCTACAGCTGGTGACATGCAGTATAAGCAAGGAGATCTCGAGTTAGCTCCTTTTGATACATTATACATACATTTGAGTGTCTTTAGGTCACCAGCTATGTGCCACTCAATCCTGTAGTTCCCTAATCCTTCAACAAATAGCTCTTCTCCTGCTTGTTGCCTTTGAATAACATTAGGTATTGATGTTTGATGAAAAACCCAATATAGTATATCAAAATTCTCAGTATCTACCTCAAATGCTCCTAGCCACCAGATGTTATATTCAGATTGAACACTAAATGATGTTGAGTGATTGCAATGACTTGACGAAAGTGCTCTATTCATCAAGGTGATAGAGATTCTCTCCAATTTTTTACATTTCAGAATCTCACTTTCATCAAGTTTAATCACAAATCTAGCCACTCCCTGTGCCTCAGCTACTGACAAGTCATAAAATTTGATCATTAAGCATTGTAGGGTGGGCAAGTCAAGGAAAATATTGTTAAACTCATTGAATGTAACCTCCTTTTTCTTGCCCTTGAAGCTAGCCTTGATATGAAAAGGCTCACCTAGAATCTCCATCACTTTGTTATTAACTCTCTGTCTGATAGTCCTAACCACAAATGGTTTCGGAAGTATGCAATTGTGTACCTGTCCTTGCTTCATATTTGATTGTAAAAGTTGGAAAAGTTGCATATAAGCATCTCGACTGATACCAATACTATCCAGTGTCTTCTGTACTAACTCAAAATCCAAAGAATGATCCTTCACAAATGACTCCAAGCATTGTTTCTTTGCCTTTTTAAATTTCTTCTTCTCCAAAATATCCTTTGAAACCACTGAAGGAAGAAGATGATAATAAAACTGAGCTGCTTTTAAAGAATCTCTTTCACTTGCATTTGGTTGTAGAAGAGATCTAAGCAAAATTAACATCACAAATCAATGCAAGTAGTTTAAATAAAGCCATATTTAAGATTTTTCAAGTGAAAAAAAATATACCTTGCTGCTTGGATCCTTTTACCACAGCCTCCTCCTCCTCGTTTGAGATTCTCAATATTTTTAAGAGCTCTTTGTCGATTTCGAAGGCCTAATAAAGTTTGCTTTTGTTGATAAGCTTTGATACGCTTTTCCAATGAATGAATTTTTTGTTGACAATCCTCTAGCTTCTGCAACAACTCTATATTGTGTTTCATCAAAAGATGATTCTCTAGTCCAAGGATATCCTTTTCTGCAACAAGATTAAGTGTATAACCTAAAAATCCATTGTAGCCATCACCAATAAACCTCATTAATGACAAGCTATTATAGAAAGGAGGAGTGCTATTTCTGCTAGGATCTTTGGGATATAGCTTTCCATCTAACCAAAGATCAATATTCTTCTTTCCTTCAAACCTCAGTATATGTTTCATAGACTCTGTAACCGTGATAGATTTTGTTCTCTTTCTTATCGGTTCATACTCACTGTCCAACTCAATATGAAGATGATAGAGAGGTCTTTTATGAGAGCTACAGAGATCATTAGATGATTGATCCATAGCTGAGTTACAGAGATCATTGGGTGATTGATCTACAGCTAAGGATATGATTAGAAGCAAGAACGAAAACAAAGAAGAGACTAATAAGGAGAAGAAAAAAAGAAGAGAGAAACGATGGAGAAACGATGGAGGGAGGCAATCGAGTATCCACCAAAATTCAAATTGAATATTACTTTTCACTTTAATGAGGAGAGGTAAGATCTTCATTATGACAACCCTACCAACTTTATGGCGACCTAGATTTCTAGGTTTGATGTGACCACGAGAATATCACGACAATGATTTATTAACGAATTTTGATATTTTAACTTACCAAAATATAAACCTTTTAAAAATTCTATAAAATGATTTTATTTCGTAAATTGTTTTCTCTCTCTAGGATCTCTTACAGGGCATTTTCGAGACCTCAAAACTCCCCTAATGATAGGTGTACCAAATCCTGGAGGTGATAAGTATCCACTCGATGAATGGATGGAGACACTATGTTAGTGTCTCCACAGTATCCACCTAAGCCACTCTCCCTAGAATGGATGGAGGAGCGAGGAGTAGAAACTGGCCGTTGTAGGGTCACAACATCTATATCTCCACAACACCCTCCAAATCCACCCCTAGAGCAAAGAGAAAAGAAAGTATGTTTCTCTTCAAAGCACCCACCATAATCATCATCTCCACTAGTTGAGGGAGGCATCCTTGAGCCTCCCTCTATGGCAAGCCTAGAGTGTTGACTCTGCCCATTAGAGATCAATGTGTCGGAGCATGCCGAGGTAGAAAGCACTAAATACCCAAATGACTATCATGATAACTCTTTGTTTGCCATATCTTTGAAGCACGCCATTCATATAATCCAGAGACATAAATGTAAAGATCTCATGCAGCTCCTCATTTGTCATCCCTCAGCTAATCCTACTCTCTAGATCATCTATAGTGATGTGCAAATCCAAATTAAAGATATTAGCACAATCAATATAAGAGTGAATGTGATCCACAATAATATATATTTGCAAAGAAGGATGTTAGTCAAGAAAAACGTGATAAAATATGAAATATGGATATTTTTTAAAAAATTTTATCTTTGTGTTTGTTTCTTTTCCTCCCTCCCTCCCTCTATTTCTTTGTTTCTCTCTTCCTCTATTTTTGTTCTACACACTCTCTCTATTTTGCTCTCCCTCCCTCCCACTTTGTTTCTTTTCTCTCCCCCCTCTTTTCTCACATATTTATTTCTATCTCCCTTGCCCTCTCTCTTTGTTTCTCTCCCCCTCCCTCTCCCCCTTCTTCTCTTTCTTTTTTAATTTTGATTTCTTTGTTTTTGATTTTTTCCTCCATCATTCTATTTATTTATTTATCTCTCTCCCCTTTGCATTTCTATTTCTCTCCCCCATCTCTCTATTTCTATTTCTTTCTCTCCATCCTTCTATCTCTCTACTTTTCTCTCCTCTCCCCTCTCTCTATCTCTTTGTTTCTCTACCCCTCCATCCCATTCTCTTGGCTTCTCTCATCCTCTCTCTCTCCTCCCTTCTCTCTCTCTCTCCTAGTTTCTCCCCTCTCTCTATTTTTTTTCTCTCTCCTCCCTTCTCTCTTATTTCTCTCTCTCCCCTCCCTCTATCTTTCTATTTTGATCCCTTCCCTCTGTTTAGCTTTCTCTCTCCTTGCCTCCCTCCTTGCCTCCCTCCCTTCTTTGTCTCTCTCTCTTCATCTCCTTATTTCTCTCTACCCCTCTCTTCTCTCTTCATTTCTCTCTCACTCCCTCACTTTATGTTGCCCTCTTTTCTCCTTGTCTTTGTTTCTCTCCGCCCTCTCTTTCCTCTTCTTTCTAGACTCCCTCTCCCTCTCTCTTTTTCTCTCCCTCCCTCTATTTTTATCTTTCTAATTCCTTGCATTTATCCCTCCCTTTCTTTATCTCTCTTGCACCTTTCATCTCCTTATTTCTCTAGACTCCTTGTCTCTCCTCTCTTCATTTCTTTCTACCTCCCTCCCTTTATCTCACCCTCTTTCCCTCTCTCTTTGTTTCTCTCTCCCCTCTTTTTTATCTCCCTCCCTCTTCCTCTGCCTCTTCCTTTCTTTCTTTCCCTCCCTCTCTCTTTATTTCTCTCTCCCCCTCTCTTTTCCTCTTTGTTTCACTACCTTTTTCTTTATTTCTTTGTATCCCTTCCTCTCTCTATTTATATATCTCTTTCACTCTCTCTCAATGCATCTCTTCACAAACAATAAGATAAAGAGAAGAGAAAAAAAAAACAAACAAAGAGATGAGAAATAATGCACTTACTTCAAGGGATGGAAGAATAAACCCTTTGCTTTCGCGGCTCCCCTCCCTTTTCTCCCTTGCACTTCTCTCCTCTTGCTTTGCCAATAGTGATGGTGGTGGTCAATTGGTCTCTCTCTCTCACTCTCACAAAGCTTCAAGCTCTCTCTCTCTCTCTCCCTCTCTCTCTCTCTCTCTCTCTCTCATTTTTGTTTTGTTTCCCTCAAAATGTCGTGCTCCAATTTTTGGCCTTGTTTGTTTTCCTAGAACGACATTGCTATTTGTGTCGATCTATGTCATAAATTGCAATGCAAATAGTGATACTTTTTGTGTCATAGATAGTGACATTGCCAATTTTCAACGGAAATTATCGTCTCGGTATGTCTTCATCCCCCTATAGTGTTTAGAGTTATGGTCAAACCTCTAAACTTATTGTATTCCTCTCCCCTTTGAAATTTAGATAGTACTTTAAAATCCTTAGGATTCTCTTTTTTCAAATTCTCATCATTTTATCTCTCTCTATAAAGTACATCCCTTTTCCATCTACTATTTTCTTATTACTTATAGCTATTCAGATCGTGCTCAAATTGAGTGAACTTGAATATTTCCTATCAATACATTGGGAGTATAACAAGTATTTTAACTTGCTTTCTCATCCGGATTTTTTACAAACCAGATTTATACCGCAAAATATGGCCAAAACCCTATCAAAAGCCTTACCATATCACTTTGGGTTTACTCTTCAAGCACTAGCTATGCCACATTATTGCTTCTCGGTTATGATAACTCTAGCAAGTGGGGAAACAAGTTCTTAGGAGGGATTTCAATGTAAAGGGTAAAAGGAATGGGTTATCTTAGTGAAGATGGAAATGGATTACACCTAGGGGTTGAGTGAATGTATAGATTTTTTCAAAGGACTAGCCTCCAATTACACGTGGATTCCACCTCCATCACTAAGATTTAAAATCTATCACCATCATTAGAGGATACCTCACCCTTGTACACAAGTCAATATCCACATCATGGTGTCATTTGGATCTTACACAAAAGCTTACAAGCATGGACCCTCTCTGTCACATGCTTATATATATATATATATATATATATATATATATATATATATATATATATATATGAGGAACTAAAGTCAAAGCAGCTTTTGGAAGTTTTTTTTAATAATTTCAATAAATCCCAAAGGAAAGAAAATTTCAAGAAAAATCCTGCGATGTCAGATTGGTTTTGACCTGGTCTACAAAGTTGTAAAAGAAACTTTTTTCAGATTCTTCATCGATTTGAAGTTACGAAGGTGTAGACTACTTGCTACATGCAATTTTCCTCTCTCTTTCACCACATCAGCTTTCCATTTGATCCTTCTTGTAAATATATTATAATAATGTGCTTTGGGAACCCACCTCTTGTAATTTAGCTCCCTTTCTCTAGCTTGTCTACCACCACCCTTGGCTTCTTGCATGATGACCAAGGTGGGGACTTGTCCCATCCACTATTCTCCATATTTTCAAAGATGTCATACATCATCTAGGATTATGTTAATTAAAAATATTAGCTTAGTCTAATCTCTCTCATGGAGGCTATTTAAGAAGCCCATGGAGATGTAAAGAAACACAAACACAATGACAAGCACATGAGAGCACTCTAGAATACCCTCATGCTAGTCCATCTCTTTGAGGTAAGCTATGAGTGAGTCTCTTTTATTATGTAGCATAATGGCAAGCTTCCTCTACCTCTTCTCCTCTTGTCTCCCTCTCTTCTCATCTCTCTCTCTCTCTTTCTCTCTCTCTCTCTCTCTCTTTCTCTCTCTCTCTTATATTCTAATATGGTGTCTAAATCATATGTAATCTCTTATAATTATCCCTCTACATTCACACTTAAACTTATTAAGTAAGACTTGCCATATGCTCTACTGGTGGAGAATCCTTATTTCCTCATGTTATATATATGTTTATGGAATAATTTAGGAGTCATCACCTCCCTTAACCTTCCATCATCTTCATTTCCATTAAGATAGGCTCTAAATTCTCTCTCATGAAGTTATTTTTTTGGTTCTTTCCATTCTCTTTGAGGAAAGGGATGTCCTAGCCCATCCTCCCTTTGGCTAGGTGGTGCCCATCCTTAACTGTCTTAGTGAGGATTGGAGGTTGGGTGGGTAAGAGGCAACCCATTCATCTTTTCAGCTCTCACTTTCAAAGCTTTATCACATACATACACATACATGTAAAGGTTTCAAACTTCATCCACTAAAGAGATGAAATGACAACATTGCATAATATCTATATTCCTCAAATGTTTCAAGCTCTTATAAAATTGGTAGAAATATAACTCATAGTTCATATATTAAATTGTTTCAAAATGGAAAGACAATCAAACTTAGTATTTGGAATGAAGCTAATATTGCACCTGCCATTTAGAACATGTGTTTCATGAGCCATTTCTCATGGTTCTTGTGCGGCTAAGGAAATGGTGGAATTTTATTATGTGGCAAATATATAAGTCTATAAACTTGGATGCCACCTTTTACTATATTAGCCACTTGCTTTTGTGCCACCTTGTGCTCCTCATTGCAATCTCTTGAGGCCAAGTCACGATTGATGCATGTATAGTAGGCTACCCTATTGCACTCTACCCCAACACAATTTGAATGTAGCTGCCCATCTTCTTATTCTTTGATTGCTAAAATTATGTCTAAAAGCCTCAATTCTAGCACCTTGAAACAATCCCAACTTTCCTTTCTAAAATTATACAAGTCCCACTACTTTTTTGATTGGCCATCTTTCATCAGTTTGCTTGACACAGAAGCCCATAGCTATCATACAAGTCCCACTGTTTTTTTGATTGACCATCTTTCGTGATTTGGCTTGACACGGAAGTTCATAGCAATGATAGAGCTCCCTTCCAGTCTGCCATAGCTACCTTGTTCTTTACTTCTACCTTTTCATTACAAACCTCGTTACTCCCAATAAAAATGGAAGAAGGAAATGAGCTCCAGTTGTTTAGCTCAAGCTCTATACACCTACAACATGCATAAAATCTAGTTGGCCCCCTCTTTTCACATTTAATCCTAGCCCCTTTTCTTGATTCTAGGAATTATTTTACTCTCTCTCAAAGTCCTCTCAATTCAGCATGTTTGTAATTATAAATAGTAGTCTACTTAGATTGAGGATGTGCCTTCTCAAGTGGCTCTAGACTTGCTAGGCAATCTCCTTCCTCTAGCTTGCTGCCCTCAAGCCTCTCTTTGTTAGCTGCCTTTTCTCCCTTTATGAAAATGCTTTGCAATTACTCCCTTTTGAATGGGGAGAAAGCTATGGAGCCTATTGTAGTTGTTCTTGATCTACCTAAGGAAAAAAAGAAGAAGAGGTTGCCCCATCCCTATGCTTCTCCCCTTGCATGATTCTTTTCTTAGAGAAATCTCTCTAGATGGCCTCATTCAACCCTTGTCCCTTCTTGCTTATGCACTTATGCTTCACCACCACCTTCTTTGTACATGATGAGAAGATGGTTGCTCTATATGGCTTTAGAGATGAGACCATTGTAAGCCCTATTCATCCCCTTATGACCAATCCAAGCACCCACATGAAACACAATTATGTATATTCATTTCTTCATAAAGGTCATCACACCCATACTCATTCTCAGGCATCCACATGAAACACAATTATGTATATTCATTTGTTCATAAAGACCATCACACCCATAATCATTCTCACATTTTCTTTGTGACACAAATAGCTTTAATTTTAAAAAAATGCATATCATAGGCCCCATGGGTAAAGACACGAAAAGAAAAAGGCCATATCATGTATATATACCCAGATACATTAGACCATAGCTCTATAGATATCCCCACATATACTCACTTTTCTCTCAGATCTCTCTTTATGAAAGCAAAAGCTATATTAGACCCCCTGTTCTCACTACACTCATTTGATGGAAAATAAATCTAAGTCCTCAATCTAATGCCCACTGGATGAGCACCTACAACATGAAAATTCGTGCTTCTAGCAAAATAGAAATGCTTTGTGCCATAGAATAATTTATGCCCATGCACTTGTGCTCTTAAAGAGAGTCAAATTTTCAAAATATATGATGTGTACATTAGGCACATCATGCTCACATAAGGACTATGAATGCAAAGAAGATCTTGTTCTTAGCCTTTTCTAGTGCTTTGTGCTCAATGTCTATGCATACATAGAGGCTCTTTGATTAGCTTAGAATCCTTTAGTAGTTAGTGCCTCACCCCTCATTGAATAAACGAAACTCCTCTCTACTTCCCATTCTCAAGCACTCATGATTAATACAATACATGATTCCCTTTTACAATGGATGGAATCCTCCACAACCATTAACTCTCCTTTTGTACCTCACTCTTTAGCCCCAAGGTTCCTAATTAGTGGAATAATTCCCAACTTGTGTGCAATGAGATGTTTGCACAATGATAATGCTCACTCATGTGCTCGTGCACCTAAGTTTATTGGATATAGCTCTAGTGGGCCTGTGATGCCGTGCAGGTGCTTCATGAGTGCAAATTAGTATATCTTTCCCCATGGCATAGCACTAAATTGAAAAGTAGGGGTATACAAAACCCCATCATAGGGCATAAACAAGTGTAGTGTGGTGCACAATGTAATCCCCCAGTTGTGTTAAGTCCAAGGATAGAAAAAACAAACCTTTAGATGGAATCTTTTGCTTAAATTTGCAAACAACCTCTCCACTCTATCCCATGTCTATCTACTAGGGTATCTTATCTACTTTAGACTTACCTTTCCAAGTTCTAGCCTATCCTAAACTAGGTTATTTGGGTCTAAATTGCTCTAAGAAACAAAAGGTCGATGTTCTTACTTCCTAAATTCTAGTATCACTTCTTATATATCCAAATAATTTATATGTACCATATTATTTTAGTTTTATATCAGATTCAACATAACTAAAAGTTAAGCCATTATATCCTTATAAGACAGTCCATCACACATCTCAATTATACATTCTTGAGGTTCTAATAAACCATGTTCTTTTATGTCTTTCTATGCCCTGAAAATATATTGCTTTACAGGTCTATTCATAGTTTCAACCCTTTGAAAACATATGAACTCACTAAAAATCCAATAAACCCTATTGAAAAAGCACATATCCCTACTATTTGAGGCAAGATCCATTTTCATCACACATAAGCATAGTCTAGCTTAGAATATTACCCCTTTTTGAGAGAAATGTAAAATCAAGTATGCTACAAAATTATTTGATGGATAAAGTGTCACTTTGGTGAAATGTTCTTCACCATAGCATCACTTGGTTAAAGACATGGGATGACTTTCAAGGAAAAGCGTAAGTTTCCTACCATCTTACTTTCATTATCATGGAAGGCAAAATTGGGAAAGTTGATGATGTTAAGAAGGTGACAATGTGTCTACTTACATTAAAAGGCCTTGAAAGAGACTTCTATTTTGTTGTGCATACTTGAGGAAGTTCCTAAGAGCACATTGCAATGCAATATGAAGAGATCTTTAAATTGAGTATACAAACTAAGTTAATTTTCTTAAACATAGTTTACTTCATGATGCTATTTCCTACACCCATGATGTTGAAAAAGAATTCCAATCTATCACCCAAAGCCTTCACAACCAACAATCTCATTCATTCAAGCCCTTAAATAATACTATGAACAACAATTAGATCCCATCCTAGTTGCACAACTTTAAGAACATACCTAATTATGCTCTTGATTGAACTACGGACACCTACTATGGACACATTATAATAAGAGGTTTTAGCTAAAGAAAAACTAGGCATGCCTACTTCTTTACATGCTTTACTTAAGACAAAAGGTTTTGTGAAGTATTCCGATATTACTATTTTTAATGACCATGGTAATTATTAATGATTTTATTTTTTTAAAAATAGTTAGAAGATTGCAACTAGAGGCTAGTCCTACATTGTACAAGGTCAAATCTACATTTCAAGGTATTAAATATAATGGAATACGAGAAATCAAAGGGTTGGAAATTTCCATGGATACATATAAAGAGAAACATAATTTCCTTGTTGCACCTCTCCAATCATTAGACATCATCGTTGGTATGCCATTTAAACATCAATTTCATCCTAACATTAACTATAATATCGACACTATTACTTTTGATTTTGAAGGCCAAACTATCTCTTTGACTAATGATCTTGAGATTTAATTACTTTTAGTGATTAGTCACACAAAAGCTAAAAGAGCACTTATTAAAAAACAAAATATGTGTATGATCTTTACTTGATTTTTGTGACCAAAATAGAATCCTCTGAACCTTGACCCCTACATAAAAGAAGTTCTTAGATTCTCACAAGCATTGTTTTACAAATGATTATCCATTTTAATTGCCATAATCTCATAGAGACCTAGATTTCAAAATAGAGCTTTTCCTTGGGATAACGCAAAAAGCTCCATAAAGGCACTGCCCTTTACATAAAAAATAAATACAAAGACAATTGCTTGTATTGTTAAATAAGGGTTTGATCTCCTAACTCTCCTTGGCCAACATTTTCAAAATGATAGATCCCAAATTAGAATATCATCAAATTCATATGGATTCAACTAATGTATTTAAGACTCAATTTAGGATGAAACTTGGTCATTGTGAAGTTCATGCTATATCTTTTAGCATTGACTAGTACACTAACTAAATTTGCATATATGATGAATAAAACTTCTCTAGATTATCAAGGCTATGTGATTAATCATTTTTAAGAAATCCAAAGAAGAACATCAAATATATATTAGGATTATGTTTGATTTATTGTATAAGAATCACTTGTATGCAAGTCATGAAGAGTTGATTCTTTCAAAATCAAATTGAGTATTTGGAACACATCCTTTTTATTGAAGGTGTAATTATAGAACCTAAGAAAATTAAAACTATTAAAGGCTTACCTAACCTTAAGAGTGTGCATGAAGTTCGATCTTTTTTTGGATTAGTAGGTTTTACCACATTTTATCCAAAATTTTGCATTGATTGCTTTGTATTTAACCATATTGTTGTATGAAAACATTGTTTTTCCATGGGGTCCTAACCAATAGAAATCTTTTGACACCTAAAGTACCTCTTGGCACCTACACCTATCCTTCAATTGCTACATTTTTCTCAACCTTTCTTTCTTATAGTTAACCATTTAGTGATTTAGACATAGGTACAATTTTGATATAGAATGATCACTCTATAGCCTTTGAAAGTCACAAATTCAAACCTTATGAGCAAAAATATAGTATATATAGTAAATAATTACTAGATATAATGCACGGTTTAAATATTTGGATGTACTATCTTATGGGATCCACAATTCCTATCAAAATAGATAAACAAGCCATCAAACATTTATTGAATCAATCTCTTATCACTAATCATCACATTAAATGGGCTTCGTTCATTTAAAACTTTCATCTAATGATTTAAGGCTAATTTAATCATGTTAATGTGAGTGCTAGTGCATTCAGTTGTAGGGTTACAAAATTTTCTTTATCTTCTTGATATTTATAAAATAAAACAACTTGAATGTGAATCATATTTTTACTATTTAAGTTTAAAAATTTTGATGATACAATCTTGCTTATGCTATATATTTTTATTTTCCTATTATCTAGCAAATATTTTAGAATCTTAACACCATTATTTTTTATAATAAGACATAATGTTATATGGAATGTAGAGGAATTCAATCTACTATAGTTGCATATAGTGAATATTTTTATTGGCTACAATGAAGCATAATAATGCAAAATTTGTGTTTGAATGCATTGTATGCCAATGTATAAAACATTACCATGGAAAATCTTATGGATTAATTATACCTCTATTTGTATCTAATACACCATGGAAATCAATCTCTATGGATTTATCACTAGTGTTCTTGCAACATCCATATAACATAACATGATTTGGACGATTGTTGATAGATTCAATAAAGAGACCTACTTTCTTTCTTGTCAAAAGATTTTGACTACACCATAAGCTACTAAAATTTGGATTAAAACTACATTTCCTTATAATGGATTTGCTAAGGTAATATTTCTTTATCATGATGGTATATTTTACAATCATTTTTGGGTAGCATTGACCTATATTTTATGATGGACTTTCATCAACTTTCTATCCTAAAAGCAATGGTCAAATTAAAGCTACTAATAGCACTATCCTTGACCTTCTTAGACCCTAATATACCTTTGATAGACCAAATGACTAGGGTCACTATCCTCTAGTATGGCAATAATAATACTCCATATTCTATTACTATTAGATTACCTTGTGAAGTTTTTTATGGATAGAAACTACCTATCCACATGACCAATATCGATACTAATGTTTTAGCTATTGATATTTTAGCTAGAGACCATAGAAAAGTTCTAGAAAAAGAAACTAAAAAGGTTAAGCAATTACAATTGAGATATGCATTCCAATTGGATAAAAAACATAAGGCTTTTGCATTCAAATAAGATGAGTTTATTTAATTGAGAATTGAAAAGAGGTTAAAATCCATTGAAAGACATTTGAAAATCGAATTAGGTCCAAGTAAATATGGGCCATTCTCTATTGTTCATAAGATTTATAAGAATGCATTTACATTAGGCATTCCTCCTCTCATTGGTAGATTCATAAACTTTTCCACATTAGTTTTTTTAGACCTTTTAACTCTACCAATAACTCCATTTGTAGATGATCCTCCATTTAAGGGGACTCCACCAATAAATCCAATTGTAGACAATCCTCCATTGTTAGAGAAATATACAAAACTTTTAAATACTTGAAATTATTCTCGACCATTACCAAACTACACACAAAACTAGAACTTAATGTCATAGGTATTTAATGAAGTATAGAAATCATTCTGATGAAGAATTTTAGTGGTTTTAAAAGTTAGCACTAACTCTAGCTTATATCCCATGTAATGGATGCCTACTACTCATAATCTCATTAATATTCCATATGTAGATATTTTATGCATGAAGTAGGTTTTGTGAAAATCCATGATTATCTTATTTCCATAGGAAAGATGCAATTTCACTACATGAGATAGAATTAGTATGTGGCTAATCACCTATATGGTTTTTTAAATTTAATCAAGTGAGGGAAGTTAATTTTTAACCTCGAGAAAATGTTCTAGAAGTATGAAATTTAGTAAAGTTCAGTATGAAAATAAGTTGATTTTTAGTTGATTTATTTTTATGGATTTTTTTAATTTGTTTCATGGCCCATGACTTATGGCATGAGTGCACATGTGTGATACTAGTTGCATTATATTTGGTAGATAGATGAAATGATAGTAATATGCTTTATGTTGTAATGGGCAAATTATAAAACCACCACCAAAATAGTCTTTACGAAAATAAACTCTACCATGATGCTTACTATGAGGTAGATTTTAAGGCATACTTCAGGAATTTTATGGCTTTTTAGACAGATTTGCAAGGCATTTTTGGTGCAAAATAAGGATTTCTAGGATAAAAGTGGTTCATGGTGTGGTGCATTTAAGGCATAAGGTGCAGTGTATTTTAAAGCTAACGGCAAAGCAAAGCACAAAATTAAGTCTACAAGAAGTGGAGAAGTGTTCGACTATGATATTTGCATGAAATTCAGGTATTTAGATGTCAAATACACATAAAATGGCCTTAGTTTGAGGGGAAAAGGGTGGGGGACCAATATATGGTCAATAGGTGACCAAATTTGATAGGTTACATATTTAAATATCAAAAGCCATAGCCTTTAGAAGCCAAAAAGGAGAAAAGAACATAAGAGAGAATCTAGGAATATGAACACCATCATGGCACCCTCTATGTCTATTTTCTCTCTTGAAATCGATACCATTTGTCACTTTTGAATACATAATCAAAGCCTACTCACCGAACTCTACATGGGGATACCAATTTTGTAGGTTGATTTGAAGAAATGAGAATTTTAAATTTTTATTCTTTCTTTCTCCTTGCAAAAATTCTATCTTTCTCTTGTCTCATCCTCTCTGCATGTAAAATGCTTATGTAGGAAAGGGAAGAGCGAGTGTGAGCCATGGATCGTGTGAAACAAAGAATGATCATGATGCATTGTTGAAGCATGTGGGAATCTTCCAAGAGCTTCAATAGCTTGCAAGAATATTAGTGGCCTTGGTTCGCATACAAGACAATACATGCGTTATGGGGTGAATGTGTTCTATGAGTAAGTTTGTTAATTTTCATGGTAAATAAAAGTGAAATAAAAAATGATGTATATCCTCTACATCACGTGCATTCAAGGCTTATTTATAAATATCCTTATCTATGAATTTTTCATGAATAAAACATAAACCTTTTCTATTAAATCTATAAATAACCCCTTTATATTACACCCTATGTATGTAAAAAATGGTATTTTACAAATAGCTTATTTTGAACCCACATGATGCACATATATATTCATGAGTAACTTACCCGAGATAGAGATGACATAGAGTAGAGACCAATGAGAGATAAAACAACACACATGCAAGAGATCAGGGGCTCAAAAGTATCCAAAACTATTCCTTGATTAAGAAAACCTGTTCACAATGAGTCTCCCCTTTATCATGTCTTGTTTCATCTTGTTATACCCAAAAACTTATATCAAATACTAGCTTCTACTCTACTACTTAGTCAACAAATTTGATGGTCTCGTTGGCTCCTAAAGGAAGGTAAAATCCCAAAACACCTACTTAAAATGTTGCCAATTGCTCCTTCTCCCTCCTCACCATCTAGAGTGTTGTTTAGTGTTTAAAAATTGTGATCGTGCACTGCGCAAATTCAAAAGCCCTTCTTTTTTCATGAGATTTTCCAAAATAGGCTGAAAATAAACTTGCTTTATGCATGACATCCTAATCTTTTAAGAATATTTATAAAAAGTAACATCCAAAATATCAAAAATAGGCTAAAATGATCTAAAAATCCTATTATTTTGAACCATCCATAATATGGACACTAGTACTAATGACTAATATAACATTAACTCTCTAGATTATTAAAGAAAGTCTGATGATGATGTACTCAAGGATTTCTCATACTATGTCCACATAGTGGCACAACATCCACCTCCTCTGAACATGCACATCCACCGATATGTGCCAATTATGTATCCACCTGGATCAAACACCCATATCGCACACTCAAACTATCTCTGAAAACATCTAACCATTTCAAATCCTAAAGCATCTTTGTATTTTCTATTAAGGCATTGGACAAAGTATCCGAAACATTCTCCATTTCTAGAGCATCACATCTAACATCCTTCTATAGGCATATCCTCGAGCTCATGAAATGTCTCAAAAACTATAGCCGTATCTTGCAAATCATGTGCATCCACCAGCAAGTCATCAACCTCCCTTTGAGTCCCTACATCAAGTAAAACATGAGATTTGTAAGCCTCTTCATATGCACTAAGAAAATCTGTATATGTAATGGCTAACTCTACACTAGAGGCTCATCCAAGGCATTTGTGGTATAACTAGTCAACACACTTGTAATGAAAGAGACCTAACTAGCCTAACTAAGGAAGAGAAGAGAGAGAAGGACTGCAAGAGAAGAAGAAGAGGAGAGAGAAAGACAGGGATAAGAGAAAGAAAGGGAGGAAAGCCTAGGGGGTTCACTATATATATATTCTCTATATAACGTGCGTTCATGGCCGATTTATAAATATCCTAACTTGTGAATTAACACAACCCTTTTCTATTCAATCTGTAAGTAACCTCTTTATATGACACCCTTCTGTATGTAAAATTTGTATAAAACTAGTGTTTTAAAAACCCCTTATTTTGAGCACACGTTATATATACATATATTCATGAGTGACACCCCCCCCCCCCCCCCCCCCCCCGAGGAGGAAAGGGAGGAGGAAGAAGAAGAGGAAGAAGAAGAAGAAGCCACAAAAGCTTGTGAAGGTGAAAAAGAGAGATTATTGATAATTCTGTGATTCCTCAGAATACCCTCTTACACCTTATATACCATCAGTGTGACTGGTATGTTCCCATGCCATGTTCTCGTGATCCCCGCTTGTTACAAACCATATAAAGTTTTTGTCCTCAAAAACAGGGGATGTTGTCCCGTAGGGGTCTGCTGTAGGAAATCAGCCATAACTTTGTGTAAGAAACTCCGAACAGAACAAGTGAGGTGTCATTACATGGAGCACATGAGGCGTACTGTTGCAAATAGATGGCTGTCCAGAAGTAACTAGTGTGCTGTCCAAGATAGTATGGCTGGAGAAAAACAACCATAACTTCCTCTAGGAAACCCCGATCAGGGCAAGTGAGGTGTCGATGCGGAGCCCTTGAGGTGTACTTTCAGCCCATGTATGGTAAATGGGGCTAAAAATGGGTCAATACCAAAAGTAGTGCAAAACAGTTGGCTGTCCAGACACAGACTGCAGCCCAAAACAGGTGTTAAGTGTGGTTAAGTTCCAGCCAATACGGCCTCCTTGAGGTGTGGAAACTCATCCAAGATAGATGCTCAGCGCCAAGAAGCTTCCTCTATTACCTTGCCATTTGATCAAGTATTCATGAATAGAATAGGTGCGGAGTTGCTTTTCACACTACCCAATGACCGCTTCAGGAATATACTGGATAAGGCCATCCTCATCTATGGGGGGTAGCTCCTCCACATGATCTTTGGGAGTGCCAATGAAAGGTTTCAATTGGCTCACATGGAAGACATTATGGATCTTAGTAGTGGGAGGGAGTTGGAGACGGTAGGCCAATTCCCTAACCTTCTTAATGATTGTGTAGGGTCCATAGTAACGGTGTGCCAACTTGTTGCAAGAATCGTCCTTTAGTGTAGCATAATGGGACTTGGGGACCTTGAGGAGTACCAATTCACCCTCTTGAAGTCAAGGGGTCTTCTTTTTGCATCAGCATAGAGCTTCATGTGCTCTTGAGCCCTTTTGAGATTTTCCTTGCATTGTTGAAGTAAAGCTTGCATGCGGTCCAACTCTTCTTTTCCAAGGGGGTTGAGCTTTTCATTGAAGATCACAGTGGGGAGGGGCACCCGATAACCACACAATGCTTCGAAGGGGGAGACTCCAATGCTCAAATGAGTGGAGTTGTTGTAAGAAAATTTAGCCAAATGCAGCCATACATCCCAAGAATTCTACACATCATGACAAAAATGTCGCAAATAAATCTCAAGCCACTTGTTGACTTGCTTCGTTTTCCCATCCATTTGGGGATGATAGGCTATAGACGGAGCCAATTTGGTCCCCATGGAGCTGAAAATTGTCTGCCAAAACTGACTCATAAATTTGGTGTCCCGATCATGTACTATGATATGGGGTAAGCCATGCAACTTAAATACATGCTCCATAAACTGAGTGGCAACTTGAGATGCTGTAAAGTGAGATTTTGTAGGGATGAAATGGGCCGCTTTAGTGAGCCGGTCAACTACCACATAGATGCTATTCCAACCCTTCTTGGTTGTAGGTAAATGGTGATGAAATCCATAGTAATGTGGGTCCATATTCCTTTGGGGATAGGCAAGGGCTACAACAATCCACCCAGTTTAAGAGTCTTATCTTTATTTTGTTGACAAGACACACATCTAGACACAAAGTCTTTAACATCTCGCCATAGGCCTTTCCAATGGAAGTTTTTTGAAATGCGATCATATGTTTTGAAGACCCCTAGGTGGCCAGCAATTGGTGAAGAATACATCTCTTCAAGGATCCTTTGGGTGAAAGGAGAGGCATGGGGAATTACGATACAGCCATGGATCCAAATGAGGCCATTGTGGAGCTGATATTGAGAGTTGTCATCCATAACACCTTGCTGTAATTTCTGAAAAAGAGGGTTGAGTTTAGCATCAAGCAAGTAGGCCCCTTGGAGCTCTTCAATCCAATCATGGTGGAGTTCAGTGATAGATGAAACCTTGCATGCCCACATGCAAGAGAGTGCATCAGTCACTACATTGTCCTTGCCACGGGTGTGGGTAATCTCAAAGTCATAGTTCTGTAGGGTAGCTACCCATCTACATTGTTTGGGAGTGAGGTTGGGCTGAGTCAAGAAGTATTTGAGCACACGGTGGTCACTTTTCACTTTAAATTTACTACCATACAAGTAGTGGTGCCACTTTTTAATAACATGAATGACTGCAACATCTCGTGATCATAGACATGCAACTCTCTCTCTTTATCATTCAATTTCTGGCTCTCAAATGCGATTACACTGTGTTCTTGCAGCAAGACTGCTCCAATACCCCGTCCACTAGCATCACACTGGATGGTAAAATCCTTTGAAAAGTCGGGGCATTCGAGGATGGGAGCTGAAGTGAGCAATTCTTTTAGCTACTGAAAACTGCGATTAGCCAAATCATCACATAATAAGGCCTCTTTTTTCAGCCTGTCAGTTAATGGTGCTGCAATTATGGCATAATGGCGAATAAATCTCCGATAAAAAGAGGAGAGGCCAAGAAAACCATGCAAGGAGGTAGTGGTAGTGGGTGTTGGGCAATCTCGAACACACTGCACTTTCTCAGGGTCAGCTTGGATGCCTTTTTCACTAACAATGTGTCCCAATTGCTTAACCTCTGTTTGCATGAAGACACACTTTCTTTCCTTGGCAAATAACCAGTGCTCTCTTAGTGTATCAAAAAATTGTCTGACATGCTTCAAATGCTCATGCAGTGACTTGGTGTAAATTAGTATATCATCAAAGAATACCAACACGAACTGGAAAAGCCATGGCTGCAATATTTTGTTCATTAGGCTTTGAAACATGGGGGGGGGCATTAGTAAGCCCAAATGGCATGACAAGGAAATGGTACAAGCCATGGTCAGTCCGAAAGGCTGTTTTAACTTCATCACCCACTCTCTGATTTGGTGGTAGCTAGATCACAAATCAATCTTGGTGAAGTAGTGTGCTCCCTTGAGCTCATCAAGCAAGTCATCAATTCGAGGGATGGGGTATCTATTTTTTACAGTGATCTTATTGAGATCACGATAGTCAATGCACAATTGGAAGGATCCGTCCTTTTTCTTAACCAATAGAACCAAGGAGGCATAAGGGGAAGAGCTAGGCTCTATGAATCCCATTTCAGTGAGCTCCTTGACTTTCTTAGCTACTTCCTCTCACTCACATTTAGAGAGCCAATATGGGGTTTTATTAATGGGCTTGGCATGGGGCTCCAAGTCAATCGGGTGATCCACCGATCTTTGAGGTGGGAGAGTGGTGAGGGGCTGAAATAGGTCCTCATATTCAACCAAAACTGCTTTTAGTGCTGCATTTTGCTTCCCCAAGGTGTGTTGGTCATCATTATCCTTATGCAAATGCAAGACAAAGATCTATGAGCATTTCTTGAATTCCTTTTTGAGTTCTCTTGCTGTTATAAGCTAAAAATATGCAATTTCTTTGATGCCCTCCAAATGTACAAGCTGCCCATGCATGACAAACTCCATATACAACTGAGAGAAGTCCATAGAGATTTTTTCAACTGTTGCAGCCTGTCACAACCTAAAACAACATCCACGGGGCCCATATCAAGGGTAATTAAGTCCACCTTTGCTGTATAATTTTCGGCCAGCATAAGATACTTGTGTGCATACATGGGAGCTTATTTCCTCACTTCCATTGGCCACTTGAACCCTAAGAGGTTGCTATAATTCAATAGGAACACATGTCAAATAGGCAAGAGTTGATTTATTCACAAAACTGTGTGTGCTGCCACTATCTATAAGAATGTATACATTCTTGCCATCAATGTTACCATGTACCCGTAGGGTGTTCAGGCTCCTAGAGCTGGTCCATGCATCCATGGAGATCGAGCAAGCTGATATAGTGGTAAGTGTCGGGGGCAAAGGGTCATTCCCAAGCATGCCATCCATGGGGCAGCCACCGGGGTCAAAAGGGAACCCGTTCGGTGAGTCATAAAATTGATCGATGTCAAGATCCTCTTCGTATTCAGGATTTTCAGCAAGTGTCATCATGGGAGAGTTGTCATGCAAGTCCTCTTCCAACTTGTTACTATCTTCTAGCATATACATGCTATTAAACTTGATAATGGCATTCTTAAAGGGGCATTTGGATGCATGATCAGTAAGCCTTTAGCCTTGTGATCCTCTTGAAAACCTCGAGAGGAATGAATTTTTGATCGTTAGGACTGAAGCCATTCTGTGACTTATTTTCAGCATACTTTGGGTCACTTTTGGAAGCGGGTGCTGTCCCAAAACTGCCATATTTCCTTTCAGCATTAAAAGTGGGGTAAGTGGGGATTTTGCGACTGCCATTCCTTGCATTGTTACTGCGATAATTACCGGCATATGGGGGTTGCCTAATAGAGTATCTTTGTTGTCCTGCAATGGCCTGCATGCCCTCATTGCGACGGTATTTCCGACCATATCATTGAGCCTTTTGTAGTTGAGATGGTTAAATGAATGTTTTGAGAGATAGTTGAGGTTGTGTTGAAAGGTCTATGAAAGATTTAATTGGTTTTTATATTTTTTATGGTCTCTATTGTCTTCTGTAAGGCTCTGTAGTTCTGTTCTTCTTTTGTCCTATTGCTTTGTGGTCTGTTATGTTCGTTTCTACTGAGTGTTATGTTGGATGTATGGATATTTTTTAAAATGTTTTTGTTTTAGGAAAGGATGAATGGAAGCTCTATTCAAGCTAATTGAAGTGAAGAAGTAGCCTGCTGAAGATTCACATAAGGTTATAGAAGAACAGTGATAGAAGCCAGATCTCACAGGACACTATGATGTCTCTGGTGCCTCTTCGCATCAGACATATCTTTTGGGAGCTGTATCCACAACCAAGAGAGGAGAATTGAGTGTTATTCTTGAGTATTGTAGTGAGGCTATGATGTATTATTGAGAGAGATCAAGAGTATGTGAGAGAGAGAAGTGAGAGAAACTTAGTTCTATGCCTAAAAACAATGTATCTACTATGAGAGATAGAGAAAGAACTATGAAGACATTGAAGATGAATACTATGTGATTGATTTCCATTCAAAAGTGGTGTATTCCTTTGTGTTCTTATTTTTTATGATGGATTTTATGAAGAAATTGAAGATTATGGTTGATTCTATCAAATCCGTGGGAGATATCTACTATGATGTTGCGTGAAGATTTGATGTTTTCCTTGTTTTGGTCATCAAAAGAATGAAACAAAAGCTTGTTGATGATACAAAATAGATTTCAACAAGCATCAGAAGAGGCTAAAAATGAAAGAAATAGCATTGCCAAGAAGAGAAGAATTCAATGGATGTTTGCAAAGTTCCTTCTTCCACTAAAGAGTTAGAGATTCTTATTATCAAAGCCACTTTCTACAAGAAGTTCATCCCACAATGGCGGAAACATATTACCATCATGATGCAAGCTCTGTGTGGTGGACTATTTTTTCTTCCTTTTGAAGCAACAGAGATGTGCATCTTGGTGGAAAATTGTTTGGAAATAAATAGTGGAGTAGAAACAGAGAGAATGACAATCCATGGAAGATTTGGCATTCATTAAGAAGTTTTCAGACATCATCAAGTGGGAGATCATGAAGAAGCTTCAGGAGTCATGGTTAGTGGAGGTTCACGTAAACAAGAAAGAAAAGAGTTGGAATTTGTTCATGGATGCTCAACAGCAAGATACGTGGGATGCTTGTTGCACTAGCAACCTCCTGTTTGTTCAATTTAACAACCCACTAGAAGTTGGTAGACATAGTGTTTTTCACAACATACACTATTGAAACCCTCTGAAGTTGGCATTATTATGATGATGACACAACAATGAACCTAAGAAGAATGAGTTTTGATACTTTCAGAATGGAATATCTCCCCCTCTGTAGTGGTTTGAAGGCTGAATTCAGAGATGTTGAAAAGAAGAAAGTAGAAGAAAAGTTGGCCAGTGAGTCCTCTAGAGATTAAAGCCCTTTTGATTCCATTTTGTTGAGTACAGACCAACTGGTTGGAGCCAACCCCCTGATGAATGATGCAATCAAGAGGCAAGCACTAGAACGAGTCCAACGGTAAGTGAAAAGAGAGAAGGCAAGAATCAAGGTTGAGGACGAGCTTGTAGCAGAAGCCTCCTTTGACGCCCTAAAAGAACTCTTTACAGAAGTCCCCATGGCTACTCAAGGTCCCCTTCCTAGTCAAATTTGTCCTGGAAATATTGATGATATGCCAGCAAAGATAGTCCCATTGCCAAATTTTAAGGGAGAGTACAATGAAAACCCCGATCTTCATGTATCAGAGTTTATGGTAGCATGTGTGGCTAACAATACCAGAACCTCCGAGCATTAGTCAGCAATCTTCCCCGCCACTTTTAAGGCACGACATTTCAATGGTATGAGAGATAGGTAGCAAGAACTTTTGGCACATGGGATGGCCTGAAGTTGGCCTTTCTCACTAAATTCAGGCGTGAAGGTTTTTTTCCCTCTTCCAGGTATGACTCCAGGAAGAGGATTTGTACCTCTTCCCATGCCAGGAATGGTATACCCACCAAATGCAGTTCCATGGATAGTTCCCTACCCCTATTCCCAAATGCAAACAGTGCTACAGTACAATGCACCTAATCCACAGTGGCCACAGACAAAAATGCCTCAAATGATGGTTCAACCACAACAATAGTGGCCTCAAATAGTTCCTCCAATGGTGACTCAACAACAGTTGAACCCTACCAACTGGAATCAACAACCCCAAGTCTCAACAGGAGCTCTGAATCAGAATGAGAACAAAGAACCCTCTGAATCAACCCAACCTATATATGCAGTAATTACAGAAGCTTCCCAAAACCCTACTACAAGTACTTCAGGAGGTGAAAATCTAAAGTACTACCTCTCCAATTCAGTGGCAAGTATCAAGAAAGAGCTTATGGATGTGATTACAGAGCAGCTATAGATGCTGAAGGTGAATACCGCCAATATATCCACTCCTGTGGGAGGTGGGAGAGATGTGATGCCTTCTAATACATGGTGTGGGAAGTGCCATTAACAAGCGGGAAATTTAGCCACTGAATGTACCCGAAAACCAACCATTCTTGGAGCCTTCTATTCCTAGTGTTTGAGAAAGAACCATACAGAGGATATCTGCTCTCTGAAAGAGATGTATGAATGAAGACAGAAAGATGAAAACACAAGATTCAACTTACTAGATTCCAAAATGACAATGTAAGACATTGGACCAAAGCCTAGGGAGTTTGGTCCTAATTTCAATCCAAGGAGGTTTCCCTCTCAAAGTTACAGAGGACGGCAGCCTGGCGGCGGTCAGAGATCAAAGGTGGAATGTTACAAATGTGGAGAAAAGGTCCATATCTCCCCGAATTGTCCAAACCATAGAAGATCTGTGGATTACAAGCCCTTATGTAGCCAATGCAAAGGGGAAGGCCATACTGCAAAAGATTGTTCAAGTCCAGCCCCTGTGAAATCTACTTGTGATACCCAACAGAAGACCCAAGGACCTGCTTCGAATTTGGTGGAATTGGAAGTGGATGCAATAACGCGAGCAAAGAAAGGAGAACCTGTAGTTCCAAAAGAGAACATCCCTTCTGCAAAGACGGTGAAATTCAACCTACCTCAGGAAAAATAGGATAATGCAATCCGAAATAAGGAAGTACAAAGCACCATAGAGCCACAGAGAGCTACAGAGATAGTTGCAGAGATAAGACCAAAGGTCCAAGACATAGAGGATGTAGAAGTCCCTCCTCATGAGGACGAAGTGCATATGTTGCCACTTCTGGAAGAAAAAGGGAAGATAAAAGTGGGTGTGGCCCCATTTCCCAGTTGATTGGAAAAGCCTGGGGATCCTATTAAAGAGTATGATTTGGTCAAAGACCTAGACACCTTTAAACCAAACCTAAATTTTGGACAACTGCTGATGTTATCTCCCAGTTACCGAAAAAGATTCAAAAAAAACTTGACAAGAAGACGTGGGCTAAGGATTGCTCTCCCAACAACAACAAAGTCCAACAGAGCCTCAGAACCTGCGAAGGAAATGGATGTAGCTAACGCCTTCCTAGATCCTAGAATCCCAGAAACTAGTGTATGGATAGAAGGATGCTTTATTTCAGATGCATTAATTGATGAAGGCTCATTAGTAAACATAACGACGGATGTGACAATGAAGGACTTAGGTTTGCAAGGAATTCAACCTACATAGTGGCTTATCAGATTGGCAGACCAAAGCAGAATTAAATCGTTGGGCATCCTCCCATACGTAAAAATAACCCTTGTAAGAAGAGACTATTGGCTGACATATTTGGTGGTTAAACCAAATTCTTACCCTCTACTCTTGGGAAGACCTTGGCTTTTTGAAGCAAGAGCCAGGATGGACTGGTTCAAAGGCACTCTAACCCTAGGCAGAGAACCCAATAAAGTGGTGTTGAAATTGTATGGATTGCAAAAAGGCAATGGATCCACATCTATCGAGGTCATAATAGAATCCTCCAATGAAGTAACAGATGGTACATCAAGAGATGAAGAGGCTGTTCAATAAATATTTCCCAAGAAAACAAAGGCATAGTCCCTAACAGTGGGCACTGTAAGCCAACTACCAAAGGAAGCAAAGCATTTGTCCATGGGAGAATACCTCCTGCCTCAACTAGAATTGACTCCTAAAATCACCTTTGACAACAAAATAGAATCATGGATGTACTGTTCTCCTTGTTACATGATAGAATCAAAGACAAAGCCACGGACAGAGGAAGAAGCAAAAGCAGATACAGAGGCGGAGGATCTATTCTTCTCGTACAGAGCCTCTACAAAAGCAGAGACAAAGCCTCCAGAGGAAGAGAATAAAAATGATGAGGAAGAAAATGAAGTAGGTTATGAAAGTGTAAATGAAGAACTTCCTCAGATAGCAGATGATCTTGTTGATGTCCCTACAGAGACCTCAGAGGCCGAAGATCTCGGGGTATTGGATGGAATGACTATGGTTCCATTTGGGTTGACCAATGGACCACAAACTATGCATAATCTACATAAGCAATGGATTAAAGGTATAAAAATTAGGTTCACCAATGGCTCCTGTTGCCATGACCATTCATTCTGGAGAAAAGATGATAATGATGCCCCTTGTCAATAGAAGCCAGAGCCATCAGAGCCACGGCTTATAGAAGGTCTATGCTATGTGACATTCCTAGACACATCCTCTGAAGATGAATCCCTAAGTCTAGAAGAAATCACCACGCACACAGAAGCAAAAAAAGCTCTGATACCCTTCCAGCAATCTCAATAGACAAATTAGTCATCTGTTCAGAAGGAGGACACTGGCTCTAGTGGAACATTAGATGATGACACTACTCTCTTGAAGGAGTCAGACGTCTGTCCAGAAGCAACCCGTGGGAAATTTATCCGCAAAGTGGAAGGTGAAAGGAAAGGGATGTTCTTGGATAGTGACGATACTGAATGTCACCTAAAAGTGGGTCTCAATTTTCCAGAAGAAGAACTAGTGGTCCTGCGAGACTTACTAAAGGAGAACTTAGACATGTTTGCTTGGTCGTACAAAGACCTAAAGGGGATCATTGATCCCACAATATGCCAACATCACATTGACCTAGAACTTGATGCCAAACCTGTAAGGTAAAGACAACAGCATATGAATCCTAATTATTCTACTCTAGTGAAGGCTAAATTATTGAAGCTTCTTGAAGCCGAGTTTATTTATCCCTTGGATAACAGTGAATGGGTTTTGCCCATTGTGCTTGTACCCAAGAACAACGGGAAACTTCGAATATGTGTGGACTTTCGAAAGCTCAACTCGAAGATGAAGAAGGATCATTTTCCTATCCCTTTTACAGACCAACTGTTGGACACAGTGGCAAGCCATGAGCTCTATTCCCTCTTGGATGGATTCAATGGATATAACCAAGTTCAAATCGTAGAGGAGGACCAATCCAAAACAACCTTCACCACAGAATGGGGGACCTATGCCTATAGAGTGATACCGTTTGGGCTCTATAATGCTCCTGCCACCTTCCAACGAGTAACGATGGTTGCCGTCTAGAATCATCTGCATGGTTTCATTGAGGTGTATCTTGATGACTTCTGTGTCTATAGCTTAATCCATGAGCATTGGGGACACCTAGAGTAATTTTTTGGCAGATGCTAAGAGTATAGGATTTCTCTCAACCCCGACAAATGTGTCTTTGGCATCTCATCAGGAGTTCTTCTAGGCCATATTGTCTCTGCACAAGGGATTGCAACAGACTTGGTGAAGATTGAGAAGATTGCAGCCTTGACAGCACCAACAAACCTCAAGTAACTAAGAGGATTTCTTGGCCATGTAGGCTACTACATAAGATTTGTTGCACATTTTGCAACCAAGGCAGCCCCTCTGCACAAGCTCCTAAGGAAAGTTGTGAATTTACTTTGGATTGATGATTGCAAAGATGCCTTTAATTCCATAAAATAGTGCCTCATCCAACCACCTATCTTGCAACCTCCTGATTGGATGAATGAGTTCCATGTGCATACAGATGCATCAGTTGAAGGACTAGTTGTTGTCCTATGTCAAAAGGGCCCCTCTAAATTAGATCAACCAATCTATTATGCAAGTCAAAAAGTAATTGACCGAGAGCAGAACTACACAGTGGCAGAGCTTGAGTGCTTAGTAATGGTGTTTGCATTGGAGAAGTTTCAACAGTATCTACTGTCAATGCATTTCAAGTTCTACGTGGATCATGAAGCCCTGTCCTTCTTGATGAATAAAGTAGATATTAAAGGACAAATTATGAGATGGATGCTCCTGTTCCAAGAGTTCTATTTTGAAGTGGTCACTAAGCCTAGCCGTTTCCATGTCCTAGCCAATCATCTGTCTCACAGATCCCTCAAACTACAGAAGAGGAATAGGATGATCCAGACCTTCCTGATGCTTCCTTGTTTCTAGTCGAAATAATTACTCCCTGGTATGCAAACATAGCCAACCTCCTGGAAACTCAACATTATTCTCCTAGCATCTCAAGCCGTGAGAAGAAGAAGCTTATGTTAGAATCAGCCCCCTATACCTTGCTAGGCGGTGCACTATACAAAAGAGACAAAGATGAAGTATTGCGAAGATGTGTTGCAGGAGACGAAATCGGCATAGTATTGAAAGCATGCCATGAAGAACCATATAGTGGACATTTTTCCAGAGAAGCAACAGCAAGGAAGGCTCTGTTAGCGAGATACTGGTGGTCGACCCTCCACAAGGATGCATATGGCCACTACAAGAGATGTGATGCTTGTTAGCAAATGGGGAAACCCACCAAAACAAGTGCCATGCCACTGCAACCTATTCTTTCGCTAAAGTTGTTCAAGAAGTGGAGGATTGATTTCGTTGGTTCCATTGATCCGCCTACTAGACAGAAGTAGAACATACACATCCTAGTATGCATGGATTATGTCACAAAGTGGTGTGAAGCTAAAGCTCTGAAGCAGGACGATGGTAACAACATGGCCATTTTTATGTACGATGTCGTGATATTATGAGGACACAGCGCGAAAAAGTATGGAATGCATCATCATCCGACTTCTCTATTGATCTAGAGAGTCAATGTGATCTGAGCCATTAGTACTAGTGTGAGTTGCATGGATTATCCGAAAATACAGATTTTTTGATAATTTTAGTATATTTTTGATATTATTTATTGTAAAAATCTGAAAAAGTTAGAAAAAGCTTCTAGATTAGGATGACATGCAAAAAGCTAGTTACTTTTTCACCCAATTAAGAGATTTTTCATATAAAAAAGACAGATTGACAAAATTGTGTGCGTCGCGATCGCTGTAAACAGCTTGAAAACTGCAGATTGAACTGAAAGAAGAAGAAGGAGTGATCTAGGAGATCTGTGAACAAGTGTCCTAGGGTTTTACCCCCCTTTCGGAGCCAACGGAGCCATCAGATTTGGGTTCCGGGCAACAGAGAAAGAGCTGATTTTTCTAATCCACTTTTTTGGTCTACGAAGGATCTCCAGGAGAACTAATGCCTGGAGATTGCTTTTGAGTAGTGCAAAGATTCCAAGTTCTTTCAATATATATTGATTCAATTCATTGTGATTTGTTTTTTTCGTGTTTACCACTTGGGTATTCTCTATCTTCTCTTTCGTCTCCTATCTCTACTTCCTTCTACTTCTAATCCTCAGTGGATTCGACCTTTCGACAAAAACCCCTCCGACATTGGTGAACCTGACGTGAAAGGTCGTCACAGAAGAAGGAAAGATAATATGGGAGATCCTTCGAATACAATCTCTAGTGATGTTTTGCAACAATTGGTGCAAAATATAAATATGCTTATGCAGGTACACAACAACAAGAGGTGATGCAAGCTTCAGCTCAAACAAAAAGTGTTGTGATGAATGCTTTGCAAGCAGTTGAGCGTGAGGTGAAGTTATTCAATGGCAGGAATGTATCTGCATATGTACATACCTATGCTCAGAAGATGGAATTCTTTGGAGTGGCTCAATCTGCATGGAGTCGGTATTTTGCACGTGTTATTGTTCATGAACTGAAAGCACGGATTACTGAATTATACTTGCAGGATGCTGATTGGGTAGCCTTCAAGAAGACACTCAGGGAAGAATTTTACATTGAGGACATCAGTTTGATTACGCGCAAGACTTTTCAGGAGTGGGTTATACAACCCAATAAGGGACTTGTGGCTATAGAATTGTTAAGAGAATTTGAAAGTAGATTTGAGCAGTTGGATCTTGTAGAACAGCAAGCTCTTGCAAGTTAGATAATTTAATTGTTTCTATAGGCAGTTGATCCTAAGCTTCAAGAGAAGCTTGATGATTTGCTGGAGGATCAGACTACAGAGACAGGCTTGAAAACAGAGTGGAGACATGTCAAGGAAGCTATTACTGCGCTTGTGAAGAAGCATAGAAGAAGAGAAAGATTACTTGTCTCTAGCTTGCCCACTGTTATGGGTAAGACAGTTGAAGTATCAAGTAAGCCACCCGCTTCTATGGCTAACCCTATGGCTGTACCTCCTACTGTTCCCTTTGTTAGTGAAGATGTCTTAGATGAATTGGTCAAAGGGATGCGGGATCTTCAATTGAAGGTTGCGAAATTGGATGAAAATTTGAATGTTGCAAAATTGAAAAAGATGTATGTGGTGTGACAGTTTGCAGCACGAGAGAAAGGATTGTGCTGCCTATCAGGAGGCCTTGGCACGACAGCTTATCTTTTGGAAAGATGGCAAGATTCATGCACAAGAAACAGGATTGCCTCTTGCTTTGAATTTTGGAAAGGGAGGTATGTAGAAGTTGTTGGAAGACTTGGTTGTCTGAAATGCTTATGCGGTGGTACATGCTTCTACTTTTGGTCTACAGTTGGATAGAATGCATGGCCAAGTGATGGTTGGTCCAAAGGCTGAAATATGGACACATGCTTTACATGTAGCTGAAAAGAGAAAGGTCACTGATAGTGAAATGTATCATGCAGGGCAAGACATTCGTGGCATAACTGGTTGGGAATCACCGGTAGATGCATATTCAGTGCATGCATATTTAGCAAAGGTACAAAACACAAATGTACTTGTGGAAGAAAAATAAAAAAGAGATGAAGATATTGCAAGGACATCTAAAAGAATGACAAGAAGAAGTGTGGATCAGCCTAAAGCTACAAATCAGCCACCTCCCGAGCATGTTATGAAAATGGTGCATGGCCTGTGAACACTGATCATGGTTGGCGTATGAGGGCTGCAAATAATTCTTCAAGGGAGCTCTATGCTGCATGTTCTAATGTAAAAGTGACGATTGGTGATGTACAGGAAGAGCAACACTTCTTTATGCAAGATAATTCCTCATATGTAGTGATTTTGGGACATCCGTATATTACAGGAATGCGTATGGAAACAAAGGTACTTGATGATGGTTTTGCTTATGCAAGAGTCAGAAGCAAAGATGGGAGGAAAGCAGTCCAATTTCTTAGTGTTTGTGTTAATCGTCCTAGAAATTGTGATGTGCTTCGAGAGTTTCCTTTGGTTCCAAATGCAAGGGAATTCAAAGACCTGGATTTTCATTAAGCACTGCTGTAATGCAGGGCTATAGTAGTGCTATTCAGAGGGTGTACTCGCCTCTTGATGAAATGAAGCATGTATTCACTATTGGTAATTCTCAGTTTACAGCAAACAATTCATGTTGGTTTAAGCCTATGGAAGCTATGTGTAGGGCTGAACGTATATCTATGAAATGAGCTATTAAGAAACTCAGATCATTGGGGCTGTTAGTTGAAAATGATGTCATTTCAGGCATCTTTTATGGGCTGAATATTACTGACACTATGGCTGAAATTTTAGCAACTATACATGTAGAAAAGGAGGCTGAAAATAGAGTGTTGTCAATATGTTCTTTGGATATGTATGATGTTATAGCATTGTTTGCTCAGCAGTAAGGATTACAATGGACTAAAGCACTTGTGAACAGGGATGTTACGACAATAGGAGACAGGTACGACAATAGGAGTCAGGTACATTTCCGTTTCCCTATACACACACAGGATGAGTCTCTGCTGCCATCACAGGACACGTCACCCTATTCTGTACATTGCACTACAAGGCTCCCTGGCCTTCTTGCTTGCACCTATGCTAGATAGGGTTGGACACACTAATGCACCATCAACTATACACCCTGTCATACTCCCTCTACACCATTCCCCTTGTCAATTTCTAAACTGGGTGTGAGATCCGGGTTCCCATCAATACTATCTTGAGTGATGTCAATAATGGGATGAGTGACTATTTGTTCATTTCCATTTGAGTGCTGCTCGTTGAGAAACTATTCTTCGTCCACACGACACCTATCAGACGAACTTTATCAATCAGCTACCTCCTTGGATGCTGTTGCGTGGTCCTTGCCATGTTGGATGTATGCTGTGAAGACACCTTGATACCTCCTGCAGAGCCAATTGTGACATAAGACGACGTGACATCAATCATCAACTGCAATGCTCGACGAAACAAGCCAAGTTTTTCTAACCCTATCTTTCTGATTGCAAGTGTATGTAATGTTTTAAGTGTGGGGACATTAGAGTCCAGTTGGTGGACGAGTCTTAGGCTGTCTTGATGCATTTTACTCTGTCAGTTAAGGTTTTAAGTGTGGGGACGCGTCCCTGCGCATTTGATGTGCCTACCCCCTACATATGCCTCAAGTTGATCATGCATGTATTCCATGACCTATTTTTACCCTCATGGAGTCTCTTTCCCACCCACCCGTCTAACTTTACCCCACCCTTCAGGCCGTTCCTTCACTATTTTCCTTTCTCCCCTGTTTTGACATTTTGCATGTGAACAAATCCTACATTCATAGGAATCACAATCCCACCTTACAATCTTGTTCATCCCTTTGAACTACCCATTTTTGCTTTTTACCAACCCCTGTTTCGACACACGGTTCTTGAGATATTAATTTTTGACACATTTCGCATCAATTCGACGGTTTTTCATGTAAACGCGCCTTTATTGCTTCGAAACCATGATTTAACATGACAGGCCTGACAAATACCTTCCCCTTGACATTTTTCCATTTTTACTCCGTGTTATTCCGATGCACGGTTGGTTCGATATTGATTTTTGCGGGTTCTTGAGACCTTTTCGTGCGCAATTTCCACATTTTTCCCATGTGCACATGCACAGTTTGCCCCGGACTTCCAGTTTAATTTAACAGTAGTGTCCAACCAAACTTTTCCCACCTTTTTTCTTTTTTTCTCCCCCTATTCCGACCGTCGGATTTTTAGTTATTAAATTTCCCATTGTTTTCGGGTGTATTTTTTGTGTTTTTTGCATGTGAACCCCTCCTCATTTCCTCGAAACTGCGTATTGATGTGAAAATCTTGTGAATCTCCTTCCCGCGGACATTTTTCCTTTTTACTGCTCTTCGTTTCGGTGAGTCGATCTTTTTATATTCATTTCTGTATCCCGTTTCGAGGTTGATTTTTGGGTTTTTCCCATGTGAATGCACTCTATCTCAATCGGAACAATGTTTTGATATAATAGGGTTGTTAGGCACATTATTCTGCACATTTTTCCTTCTTCGTGCACTTCATTTTGAAAAGCGGATTTTCTGACGTTACTCCCTAACTGTTTTTGGAGCTGTTTTTTGCCCTTTTCCCATGGGAACGCTCTGATTTGATTCTAGACACCCGTTTCTACTTTTCTGCAATCTCTCCTCACCTTCTGGCTCAGTTTTCCTTTTTATGGCATTGCCTTTTCGATGAACGGTTTGTGAGTTATTAATTTTTCTTTGTTTTGTCGTGTTTCCGTGTGCCTTGCCTTGCACATGAACGCGCGTGTTTTTGAATTTACTCATCTCGAGACTCCCTGTCGCCTTCGCGCCCTTTCATACCAACGTCCCGGCTGTGTTCAATCATGTCACTATAAATTTTTTTACCCCCCTCCCCCCGGTGCATACACACGGGACGTGGACGCACTCCTTTTTTTTCGGGCCTTTCTTTTCTTTTGTTTTTCCAAAAAAAAAGATAATGATAATAATAATAATAAATAACAAACAAGCAAACTTAACAAAAAAAAAAACAAACAAACAAAAAACAAACACAACCACCCAACCACACATTCACACCACAACCAATTTTTTAATAAAAACAACAGAACCCAAAAAAAAACACATACACACACACAACAACAAAAACAAAAAAACACACACAAAAAACACCAAAAAAATCCATTTTTTCTTTTTTTTTCAACAAAAAAAAACAATTTTATTAAAAAAACAACAAAAAACCAAAATCTACCTTCATTTAAAAACAAACAAACAAACAAAAAAAAAACAAAAAAAACCACCCACGAAAGAAAACAGAAAACACAAACAAACCACACCCATTTTCACTTTTTTTAAATTTAAAAAAAACACCACAATGAAAAGGCACAAAAAAAAAAGCGGCTGGCCCTCCCCCCACGCGGCCAACCGCTTCCTCCTCCTCCTCTTCCTCTTCTTCTTCTTTCTCCTCGTCTTCTTCTTCTTTCTCTTCATCTTCTTCTACTCCTCCACCTGCCTCTCCTCCTCCATTGCCGCCACCTCCCCCCTCTTCTCCCTCGCCTCGCCTTCTACCTCCTTCTCTCTCACCACTGCGCCTATTGCCACCGCCGCGCCTAAAGCTGCCTACCGCCCCTCTCCTCTCTCTTGTGCCTGGAGCCGCTACCATCGCCCTCTTCTCCCACCACCTCCCTCTTCACCTCCTTCTCCACCCACTTTCTTCTCCCCCTGCTCCCTCCTCCACCACCTCCTTCTCCCGATGCCTCCTTCTCCACCACCTCCTTCTCTGCCACCCCTCGCCCCCCCTCTCCTACCCCCCCTTCTAAACCCCCCTTCCTATGCCCCCCCTTCTAAGACCCCCCACCTACACCCTCTTCTAAGCCCCCTCTCCTCTACCCCCAGTTAAACCCCCCTTTTCCCCACCCCTCTTCAGCCCCCCTTTGCGTGTCGTGGTAGTAGCCGTGTTTTTTTGGAGCAGGTTACCTGTGTGTGGTCGTGGTGTCAGTGGTTTTTGCGCACATTCACGCACAAGCACATGCATCAGACTCATTCATGGATGTGCAGCGTTGCTGCTATTGACATGCGATTGTTCACTCGTGCGTCCGAGTATTCATTTTTGAAATCTTGCAAATAATTTCACAAATAAAAATAAAACATCATTTTAATTAAAAAGTATAAAATAAAAAAAATCTAAAAATTTACCAAAAAAATTTGAGACTTTTTTCCATAGTTTAAATTTTTTATCATGAAAATTTTCATTAATTAATCATTGAAAATTCCAAATTACCTATAAATATTCACAAAATGATGAAAATTGATAAAATTTCCAAAAAATACCTAAAAATCAGAAAAAAAATCTATCCTTTTTTTCAAAAAATCACATTCACTTTCTTTTCTATTTTGAATATTTTTTGGAATAAAAAAGTATTAAAATATTTTTTGGAAAATACTTCTTTTTTGAAAAAATCTTAAGACAATGTACACTACAAGATATAGACCTTATAGCGACGTTTAAAGCGACGAAAATACAAACAACAAAATTTGCCCCCGTCGTCGCAAAAAGCGTCGTTATTGACGACGCCATGGAATCGTCGCTATTTGCGTCGCTATTTGCGTCGCTATATGCGTCGCATTTGCGACGCATATAGCGACGCAAATAGCGACGCAAATAGCGACGATTACAGAGAATTTGCGACGCTGATAGCGACGACAATAGCGACGCCTGCAGTAAATTTGCGACGCAAATAGCGACGGTAACAGAGGAAAAAAAAAATTTGTGGCAGGGCAGCAAGCTGCCCTGCCACATATAGCACTGTGTGCTGTATGAGAGCCATACAAAATAGTTTCTGCACTGCTGCATACAAAGCGTTTGCAAACAAAAAGAATCTATACTGAAATCATAAAACTGATAGATGAAATAAATACATGATATCGCATAAAATGCGATTGGTACAATCATAAAACAATATCACTAATACATAGAAAATGTCTACATAGATCGGGCGACTAAAAACTAAAGGTATGTGAGCGCTAAGGATCCGAGGGCGAGCTACAAATCGTCGTCCCCCGAAAGCTCGTCCCTCTGCAAAGGAGCATCAAACGGATTCTGCAGAAAAAGAAACAACATATCAATCCACCATACAATAATGCATTCAAATATCTCATGGTAACTACGGACATGAAAGATGAGAGACTTACTGGGCCGCCGCGTCTGTACAATCGGTCGATCAATGATCTGAGACCGTGCCTCTCTGCATATTGAGTCTCAAGGCCTTGCGGATCACGATTTGTAATGGAGTGCTGCAAAGAAAACAAAATGCTAACTGTTAGAAATATGATTGTCAGTACAAATAATATCTCAAAAAAACAAATAAGCAAAACAAAAGAGAAACTTACAAAGTCCTCCAAATATGTCCTGTGGCCGCCACTCCCAAGATGATGTACCGATCCGGCCTCGATTCGTGCCCTCGCCGCCTCCCGCTGCTGACTCCAACGTCCTGGCGAATTTGTAGCCTCCTCCCTCAGTCGGCGCCAGTCCTCTGCATCTAACCACTCGGGCTTTGGAGCCCCACTCTTGATTGCCTTGCGTGCGTCGGATCGTCTATGTGACATGTATGCACGCATGCAATCCATCATCCAGCCCGTAGAGAATCTATCCACTGCGGCTGGCACCGGGAACTCCTCATGCAAGGATGCTACTATGTACTCCTTGCTCCCCTCCGGTATGTTCCTCCAATGATCCAGGACGTCGTGCCGAAAAACTTGTTGGCACAACTCCCTCATGCGAGCTATCACCCTCCTCCCCTCATCATTCATGATGATAGCTCCTGACCTGCCATCCACTAGGTATCCATAATCCCTAGGAGTGTGCCTCGTATGGGCCCTCTCCCATCTCCGTCCACGCTCCTGGGCATATCCAGGAGACCCCTGAACATCCGGTGTACCAACGGGGGTACCCTCTCCCGGAGTGCCACTGAAAGGGGTGCCACCAGAGGGGGTGCCACCAAAAGGAGTGCCACCAGAGGGGGTGCCACCAAAAGGAGTGCCACCAGAGGGGGTGCCACCAAAAGGAGTGCCACCAAAAGGCGTGACATCTGCCGACGGCTGCGCAAAAGCCGGAGTAACTGGAGTGGACGTCCCCACAGGTGTGACAAATCCTGGAGGTGACCGGGCTCTAGCTGAACGACGAGACGGAGACACCGCGTCCGTGTCTCCACAGCAGCACCCCCCTGATCCTCCTGCAGTCGCAGTCCCTCCCTCTGGCCCAAGTCGCGAGCGTCGAGATCGTCTGCTCGAAGCTGAAGCATCTGATCGCACTGAAGCTGATCTAGCAGAGCGCCCTGACGAAGAACGAGACAGCTCCTGATCTGCTATCTCTCTGAATCTCGCGAGCTGATCTGGAGACATACGTGCCATCATCTCCTGAAACTCCTCATCGCTCATCCCTCGACTCATCCTGAAAATAAAGATACCTGCAGAGATAAAAAATAATGTTAGAATAATCAATTGAAACTATACAAAGCGCATTAATATAAATCATTTTTGAAAAATCCATCTTAAAATGCATATCTTATCTACCTTTATGGAAGATCTAAACAACGAATTGAGTAATACAATTCTCCAAGAATGAAGTATTCTATGGTCCCATGTTAATCTCCTGACATAACTCTGCATACACTGGAAGGTCGATAGACATGTCACCACAAAAGAACGAGTCTGCCTCGTTCTCAAAAAATTCTACGACTTCTGTATTTCCATCATTGTTAGCCGATGCGGGCTCCAAGCTTGCGGTGGCCTCCACCCCTTGTAATTTCGATCCCTCTATTTGCATATATTCTTCATCTATGCCTGGAACATCGCTTTGATCGTATACTCTCGCACCTCTAGGAGTTGAAGGTATAACATACCACCATCGAGGTTATCGGGGATTTGGATAGAAGATTACCTGTTCACAAACACTTACAAACCGTCTTCAAATCATTGTGACATAAAGCATGTCGTATTACAATTAGCAAGCAAATGACTAGAAGATTACCTGTTCACAATGTGCCGGCAACACAAAGGTGTCGCGCAAATCCATCCATTTTTTTTCGGAATCTATTTCGAGAAATCCAGATGGACCTCGTCGAACCGTTGCGCCAGCTCCTCCAAGTACCACTTTGAACCACTGCACATCGAATATTATCATGGAGAAGCTACGGTAATCCACCGTAATAATACTTTGCAAATTCCCAAAATACTCCATCTCATCCACAACCGTGTTCGGATCCGTTGCTCGTCGCCGGCTCTCTTGCTCAAACCTTGCCATGACACCACAGTCCATTGTGGAGCGCATTTTGTCAATACGCTCCACCCGAAAATGCCGTCCGCGCGACCACGCTGCACTATATATTTTGTACTGCACATTGAAACACTCAAATTACATGTAGCAAACAAATTCAGATACGACACATTCTAAACCCCTCATTACCTTTGGACTACATCCCCTCGAGAACTCCCACTCCTCCATTGAGACCTCTGCCCCTTCGCTGGATGCTGCGATCAAGGCTCCATGCAACCATCGTGTTGACATAAACCGCGGCATCTCCTCCATGCCTTCGGGATATCGAATCGGTCGGTGACACGTACTGCGTCGGAATTCAGCTCGCGCTTCCTCTCGATCTTGCCTTGCAATCTGGTACTTGGCGAGCCACGTCTCCATGGAGGCATGGTGCAACATACAAAAGCGATTCACTTTCTCTTCCATTGAGGCATCCATTCTTTTTTCTACCCCATTTCCAACCACCACATCTCCAGTCAGCCTGTCATCGTCCTTGAGCGTCCATAGCATTTCATTGTCTGGTTCCACCGTTGGTAGCCATTGTGAGATATGCACTAATGCCTCTGACACCAACCAACCCTCCGCCATGCTACCTTCCGGACGAGCTTGTTGTCGCACAAAGCCTTTCAGGGTTTTCATGAAGCGCTCCAGGAAGAACATCCATCGCGTATGGACAGGTCCGGCAATCTCCACTTCGTCCACAAGATGCACAAGAAGGTGAACTTGTATCGTGAGCATGCTAGTGGGCAGGTATTTCTCAAAGAGACAGACCGTCTCAACTGCTCCCCGCCTTGCGGATTCAATAGAGGACGTCTTAATCTCTTTCTGTGAGATCCATTGCACCAAAGTCGACAGCTTGTAAATGGCCCCGCGAATTTCTGGAGTTAGGCATCCCGCGATCGCGATCGGTAGGACAAACTGCCACAAATGAGAAAGCATTAAGAATAATGGTCACTTTTCAAATTTCAAAATGTCCACGCTTATTAAAATCCATTCTGTTCACAAACCTGACATATCTTATGCCAATCATGGGATTTTAGCCCAGACATTTGGTCATCTTTAGAAAATGCGGACCTGAGAGAACGCATCATACCCGTCGGAGTGCGGATAGACTTGATTACTTGCTTCACAATGCACTCTTCTTTGGTAGACAAAACCCAGGGAGCGCGAGGAAGCTGCACTCCCCCTTCAGCACTCGACTGCGGCCAAAGCGCCTCCATCTTACCTACCTCCTTTAAATCCATTCGTGACCCTATAGTGTCTCTCTTTCCTGTGATGTGGTCCCATAGCAAGCTGCCCACATTTTTGAAAATATGCATGGGATCCAACAAGTGGTTGACCTGTAAGTGGGTCCAATATGGCAACTCGTAGAAAACTGAGAACCGTCGCATTCCATTTGGATGTGATTCCGGGTTTACCATTTTCAGCTCGTACCAGCTTGCAGCGTTCATACGTGCTGGAGGTCGTCCAAGAAAACCTTCCCTGAGTTCATGATCCTCCGGCAAGAAAGTGGCGTGTCCTTGATATACCATCTTCTTCATGGTTCGTGACCTTCGGGAGTCTAACTGTGGCCCACACAATGGACATGCATGATAACCTGAGGTAACGAGACCTGCAAGGCGATCCACGACCTAGTGAATACTTGATTGAATGAAATAAAATATAGATATTACCGGCGTGAACAAAGGTCTGCTCACCTGAGCACTCTCCCAATCCCGGAAAGTCATGCATCGTCCACATGAGAATGGCTCGAATGTTGGCTGACCGCCGACCATCGCGCCTGCTCATATCTTGCACCGTGACCCCCTCCTCCCACAAAATCTTAAGCTCATCGACTAATGGACGAAGATACACGTCCATATTTTTTACTTTGTAGCGGCCCGGGACGAGCAAGCTAAGGATGAGATGTCCTTTCTTCGTAGAAAGCCATGGAGGAATGTTGTAGTTGACAAGCACTATAGGCCACACACTGTAAGAAGTCGAGCGCAGACCGAATGGGTTCACACCATCCATGGCGAGACCGAGCCGAAGATTCCTTGGCTCTCGCGCAAAGCCTGGGAAGGTAGAGTCAATGTGGCTCCATGCGCGCGAATCTGCTGATATTCGTTGCACTCCATCCGTAGACCTATTCTGCACATGCCACGTTGTCAAGCTTGCCATGGCAGACGTGCGAAACATGTGGTTTATGCGGGGGATGAGCGGAAAGTGTCTGAGGACTTTTTGAGGGATGGTCTGCCCTTGCAAGTCCTGTCGATACCTGTGAGCACCACACTTTGGACATGTCTCCATAGTCTCGTATTCATCTCGAAACAATATGCAGTCGTTGATACATGCATGGATGTTATTGTAGTCCATGCCAAGCTTCCGTAAAACATGTCGTGCATCATCACGAGACTCAGGCATGGTGTTTGCAGGTGGCAATATATGATATTTCAATAACCTGAAAACATCATAAAACACCTTGAAAAATCCATCCATATTTACAATAATACTGTTTAAAAAAAAAACAATGAAGTCTGTATGCAAGGTACCTGAATAATTCAGTCACACTCGTATCGCTCCAACCGTATTTCGCTTGCACACTTAAGAGTGCAAGCAATGTCTTCAACCGAGATACTCGGCACCCATCATATAATGGTATGGATGCTTCCTCTCTAAGCGGGTCAGATGTCTCAACATCCATGGGAATCAATGCATCGATCATTGCCTCCATCTCAGGCTCCAAGATTGTAGGCAAGTCGGGAAGGTTGTCTGTCTCCTCTGGCATTGACGATATAGATGGGCCTTGCGAGTGGTCTATTGGCTCCTGCCATCCATCCATCTCACGTCCACGAACTCTTCTAATTGGCCGCAAAGGGTGCACTCCCCCTTGGGTCGAGACATCACCCCCCTGGACACAAAATTTGCCAACAAGACCCAATCTTATTGTGTATGGTTTTCAATTAGCTTGAGAGTACAATGCATGAAAAATGCTAACTTGAAAATACCGTTTGCTGAAAATCTGCAATCGCCTGATCAATAATCTCAGGTTGAAACTCGCCAAATCGTCGTACGTGTTCTATAGACAATCGGCGTTTTCGTCTAATTGCCAACTTGCATTGAGAGCAAGGACATGGGACACGCTGATTAAGATACGACTCGCGGTCTTGAACAATAGGACCTTCTTCGTTTGCCATCTTATCTACATTACAGCAAACGAGGCTTAAATGGATAGCTTTTTGGAGATGTACGTCAACTTGCAAGTTGACCATAAACCTTGCATTGTATATAGTAGTCGAGAGATTTTCCGATGTTATATCTCGGCCTTGTATCATGCTCAACGATTTGTTTGTCCCGGTAGATAATTTTTTGTTATATCTCGGCTTTGAGTATAAGTAATCCATTTTAAAATTAATGCGCGCCATCTATGAAATTTTACAACTATAGTAATAAAATTTATTTCAATCAATTCTACTCATAGTCATAAGACCTGAGAGAAATTATCCTATACTCAATTTAAGGGATCTCCACTTCTATAACAATAATTTTGGGTTAATTTTGATGAAGTACGTGGCCGTATGCAAAGCACATTGCATACCATTATCGATACGTATATTATCTTAAATTTCATTCCCTTCCCTCTCCCTCTCCCTCTCCCTCACCCTCTCCCTCTCTTTCTCTCACCCTCTCCCTCACCCTCTCGTTCTCTTTCTCTCCCTCTCTCATTTCCTCCCTCCTCCTCCCTCTCCCTCTTTCTCCCTCTTTCTCCCTCTCCCTCTCCCTCGCTCCCTCGCTCCCTCTCCCTCCCCCTCCCTCTTTCTCTCCCTCTCTCATTTCCTTCCCCTCCCCCTCCCTCTCCCTCTCCCTCTCCCTCTCTTTTTCTCCCTCTCCCTCTCTATCTCTCTTTCTCTCTCATTTCCTAAACAAGCAAAAAATAAAGTGATTTAAACATCCTCCAAGCAAAAGGGAGAGGGAGAGATACAATGCACTCTCCCTCTCTTTCTCTTTCTATCCCTCTCTCATTTCCTTCCCCTTCCTATCCCTCTCACTCTCTTTCTCTCTCATTTCCTCTCCTAAACAAGAAAAAAATAAAGTGATTCAAACATTAAACAAGCAAAAGGGAGAGGGAGGGAGAGAGAGAATGCACTCTCCCTCCTTCTCCCTCTCTTTTTCTTTCTCTCCCTCTCCTATTTCCTCCCCCTCCCTCTCCCTCTCCCTCTATTTCTCTTTCTCTTTCTTTCCCTTTCCCTCTCCCTCTCCCTCTCTTTCTCTCTTACTCTCTCGTTTCCTCTCCTAAACAAGCAAAGAAGAAAGTAATTTAAACATTAAACAAGCAAAAGGGAGAGAGAGAGAGAGAGAGAATGCACTCTCACTCTCTTTCTCTCCCTCTCCCTCTCTTTCTCTCCCTCTCTCTCCCTCTCCCTCTCCTTCTCTTTCTTTTCCTATCCTAAATAAACAAAAGAGAACGATTTAAACCTTCAACAAGTAAAAGAAAGAGAGAGGGAGACTCACCAATGAGGTATGGCGAGCGTGGGCGGCTTCTCTTTGCAACGAGGGCTCCTCCTCTCCTTCGCGAACAACGACGGTGGCGGTGGCGGTGGCGGCGGCGGCGGCAACAAGTCTCTTCCTCCTCTTCTTTCACAAAGCCTTGGCTCTCTCCCTCGCTCTCGCTCTCAAAAGGCGAAGAAAACAAAATGAAAACGGCGCTCTGGTTTCGGCCGCGCTTTTTTTCCCTGCGGCGTCGCTATATGCGTCACTATTTGCGTCGCTATTTGCGTCGCAAATGCGACGCAAATAGCGACGCAAATAGCGACGCATATAGCGACGCCAATAGCGACGCCGATAAACGCCGTCGCTAATCGGCGTCGCTATTGCCCCAGTCCCTTGTAGTGGTAATTATCATAAACTCATCCTTTGAAACTCCCAAACATGATAAGAACATTTCCATCACATTGAAACATAATGGTTTTCAGACGTCATCGTGGGACAAATTGGTTTATTGGTTATTCTATTAAAAAAAACAAAACAAAAACAAAATCAAATACACAAAAACAACACAAACCAAACCAAGGAAACAAACAGAAACAAACTCTCCTTTTCCTTTACTATCTTTTAAAAAAAAACAACAAACAAAAAATACTTTTTAAAAAAAAAAGAAAAAAAACACACACAACATAAAAACAAGAAAATCACACAAATCAAAATATCCCACAAAAATTCCAATCCACATCTTCTCCTTTATTTTGGTCATGTGTATCATTGTTTTTGTTTAGTCAAGGTGTTAGTTAGTTTTCGTTTTTTTTCTATCTAACAAGACGACTATTGCCAATCAACCTTTTGTTTGTTTTTGTGGATCTGCATGGATTGCACAATCCATTTTGGAGGACATGGTTTCAGACCTTGCGAGTGTCCACCCACACATTGGGAGGTTCCTTTCTTTTTTTTCCTCTCTCACTTGCACCATAACACACCATTAATTGTAAATAAAATCCATTGACCATTACACACACCCAATTAACAGAATGCACATCATAAAATTATAATTTAAAAAAATCAGACGTTAATTATAAAAGAAACCTCGTCGTTGCACGTGCACCAATTAAACTCCATTCACAAGTGTACATGCACACGTGTTATCGACACATTAAATTGTAATTAAAATAAACCCCCCGACGTCACACATGCATGCACTCAAGTGCCACACATCACGTAATTGTAACAATGAAATGCATCAGTAGAGACCAAGTCAAGTCAAGTCGTGTCAAGTCTACGAGGGGCTGGGCTACGTTTCCGACTCACCATGCATTAACGGATTAACTTAACAATGAATTGTGTTTAATGGATTATCTAATAAAAAATGAGTCGTTAGTTTCACCGACCCACTTCACCGCACTATAGGACGCTGAACGTTACGTGGGATTTAGGATTATTAATCTGACCTTGGTCCATATGGTGTTTATTCTATTTTTAGTCAAAATATTTGGTTCAATCGTGATTTTTTGAGTCCGTGTCTAGGCTACGGTATGTGTGCCATTTTTGTTTTATTTTGTATGCTTGATACGGGGTCTCGGGTGCATGTTTGTTGCATAGCATGAAGCTTTCGATCGCATATGTGCCTTGGTCATGTCGAATTTTCTGTAGGATGTGGTTTGTTTGGGGTGGTTTGGTCCATTTTGTCTAGTCCTTAGTCTATTTCCTATCGATGGTATCAGTGGAGGTTTTATTTGTGGGTTTTGCATGTTTTCTCTTTGCATTCTTGGTTTTGTGTGTATGGGTTTTTTGCTATAGTCTGAATGGCACCTAATTCTACCTCTCTTATTGTGGTACATTATGTTCCCCTTGTAGTCCATGATTATTCCCTCTTAGAGGCGGATTGCATCCGACTTGCAGGCGTGCACCCATTTGTTGCCCTCACATTGCTGTCTGTGGATGAGAAACTTTGTTACTCCTTCTGGGCTTCTTATAAAAACTAGTCTGGTCTAGTTTATAATCTCACCTTCTAATTATCTGTAGCTAATATCAGTAAAGTACAATGCTTACCCATTTCTACTTCATTTGTGCCTAGCGCTAACCAGTTACTCCTACTCAAGAGATTGTTACATTGATGAAGAAGGAAACTTCTACCCCCTTGCTCCTTAACTAGCTCATTAATAGTTCAGGGGTATCTACTGCCCATATTTATTCTCCCATATGGAAGTAGCTATGTCAGTTCCTCGAGGACCGGAGCAAGCCTATATCCAAGTATTTGTCCAAAGAGTTGTTCACAGCTTCTGTGAAGATTCTAGAGGGTGCTAAGTTCCATTGGGCCGGCTTCCTATTATCAAAGATTGATCAAAATTTCCAGGGGTCAAAACAATAATGTTTCCTATGGTGCCTTATTATAGAGAATCCTCACTTTTGCACCTCCTCCTGGCGATGTTCTAGTGCCCAATCTTGCTGCTTTACCAGTGCATCCTACATCTTCAGTTCCTTCTCCTCGATCTATGTAACCTAATTTAGAAGATGAAGAGCCCCCTGTTGTGTTTTCTCGCAAGAAACGCCTTCTCATGAAGGGTCCTTCAAATCCTCCTGTACTAGCTTCCTTGGTACAAACATCCACTCCTGCTATTTCTGGCAGTGCACTTCCTTCATTCCTCTGCTATACCAATTTATTTGCAACCCAAAAGGAAGGAAAGTTAGATTTTCAGATTCCTTCATCTTTACAAACCATATTATTTTGACCCATGCTTCCACAAATGGTTTCAAATGTCCAGTCTACTCTCGAAACCTCCCTCACTTCTTGTCTTCAAACACTGTATACAAGTGTTTATACTTCCATGCAAGACAAGGTGGATTCCTTAACCAGTCAGTTGAGTAAGGCACTGGAGGATCTGTCTTTTAAAAGGGCTACACTCAGTAATATCCATAACCAAATGACTACTGCCACAGCCTTAATGGATTCATAGAAGGTAATTATTCATGAGCTGGAATCTAAGATTGCTAAATTGGAGGAGGAGAATGTAGCCCTGATGATTGAGAAAAATTCTGCCCTTGAGAAAATGGTCACTTTGGCTAGTAAACTTGCTACTAGTGAGGAAAAGTTGCAGCACTCTCAGGAAACTGTAGAGTCCCAAAAGAAACTTATTGAAGAACTTAACCAAAGAGTGGTTGTTATTTCTATTTCTCCTCCTACTCTTGTATCTTCTACTTTGTTTTCCAAAGAGAAGCTTGATCATTTGCAACAAAAATCTAAACTATGTGATGGGTTCTCAATTAAGGTTGAATGCCTTCAGCAGCGTATGGATTGCATGCAGAATGATTTTGTTTGTTATACTGAATTGATGTCACCTTCTCCTTCCTTTTGGGTGAAGTATAACCAGCGGAAATTTGCTTTATATATATCCTTAAGCAATGTGTATTTGGAGTCTCTAGAGGATGAATGGTCAAGTCTCTGGCCTGCGAATCTCTTGAGCGCTATTTTTGATTGCTTTGTGGATGAGTTCATTTCCCATGAGGTCCAATTACTATATTTCATGTATCTTACAGGCCATTTGCAGATCTTTGATGAAAAAGATTTGAATGTTTATGTGGGAGATGTCATCTTATAGGCACTGATGTATGTGCACTCAGTTGAGCTTTTGCTAGCAGAGAATTTGCAAACCTATCATGAGCAGACATTTTGGTGTAAGGGACATGCTTGGCATCCACCTTTGGAGGATTTTTCTTTGGAGCCTCGTCGACTCAGGAATGTTTTTTATAAATGTGATATCCAACCTCTACAATCTCAGTTATTGAGCTTTATTGCTAATCACCTGTTATTTATTGAGTCCTTTTTTCAAGACCTTAATTTTCGTTGTTCTATTTATCCCTTAGATCTTCTTTCTTATTCCCTCATGTCTTATCGTTTCCATCTTTATGTTTCTCTTCTTTCATCTAGTCCTAACACCATTCCTCTCTTATCCTTTATCCTTTTAGGATTTCCTAATATTCCTATTTTTACTATATGTCCTTTCATTGATGATCCTACATTATCTCCTACTTCTTCTGAACCTCCACCTACCATTCCTCTTAATACGTTCTATTTTTCCAACAGAATCCCTTCATACCTTTTTGATGTATTCTCTGTCTTTTCCACCTTCTTTATCCCTTCGTTTACCTTCCTTTTATGATCTATCCTATCCTCCATTACAATGTTCCCCTTTTATCAGTCAGGAGCAAAAATAGGATAACAAAAAAGAGGGCAAAAAGAAGGGCAAGCAGCCAGGATATAAGTTGCAATCTGACATTGAGAGAGCCACATATCTTAAGAAGGTTCTTGAAGAACGGATCTTAAACAGCCAGGTGGAATTCACCTTGGGAGAGGTGCTTGGCATTGCCAAGTGAGAATTTCATGATGAGATCATTGACCTAATTAAGAGAAAGCGTCTGTTTCTTGGTGATACCACTAGTGCATTGCTGCAATTTGAAGAGGAAACTGGTTTGTTTGGTATTTCGGATGAATATGAGCATGAAGTAAGTACAGGATTGTCTATGCATGATGCTACTAATTAGTGGATAGCATGTGGAAAAGAGAAGAAAGTGGCTGAAAATGCATTGTCTTGTAGCAATATGCATGGTGGAGTAAGGTAGATGCAACAATATGGCGAAGAGACTCTAGGATTTATTCCTTGAAGTCACTACACAAGAAATCATCGGGCTAAGGCTTCCATTGAAACGGTAGTGAAAATAGGGAACCGTGAAACTCCTTATGTTGCTTTACTTGACCATGGGTCTGAGATAAATGACATTGAGCGTGGATTGTATGAAAATGGTGCATGGCCTGTAGACACCGATCATGGTTGGCGTATGAGGGCTGCAAATAATTCTTTAGGAGAGCTTTATGCTGCATGTCCTAATGAGAAAGTGACGATTGGTGATGTACATGAAGAGCAACACCTTTTTATGCAAGAAAAATCCTCATATGCAGTGATTTTGGGACAGCCCTATATTATTGGAGTGTATGGGAAAAAAAGATGCTTGATGATGGTTCTACTTATGCAAGAGTCAAAAGCAAGGATGGGAAGAAAGCAGTCCAATTTCTTACTGTTTGTGTTAATCATCCTAGAAATTGGGATACACTTTGAGAGTTTCCTTTGGCTCCAAATGCAAGGGAATTCAAAGACCTAGATTTTCATCAAGCACTATCGTAATGCGGGGCTATAGTAGTGTTGTTCAAAGGATGTAATTGCCTCTTGATGGAATGAAGCATGTATTTACTATTGGTTATTCGCACTTTACAGCAAACAATTCATGTTGGTTTAAGCCTATGGAAGCTATGTGCAAGGCTGAACACATATCTATGAAATGGGCTACTAACGAAGTGCGAGCATTGGGGTTGTTAGCTAAAAATGAAGGCGTTTTAGGCATGTTTTATGGGCTGAATATTAATGACACTATAGCTGAAATTTCAGCAACTATACATGCAGAAAAAGAGGCTGAAAATAGAGTATTGTCAATATGTTCTTTGGACATGTATGATGTTATAGCATTGTTTGCTCAACAGGAAGGATTACAATGTGCTGAAGCACTTGTGGAGACAAAGTATAAGACAGTTGACAAAAAGGTGAAACCAATTGCTTTGCCACTTCCACCAGAGAGTGAGGGTTTTGTATGAAAAACACTACAAGGATTTGGGCCATTAGCGACGCCGATTAGCGACGGTGGATAGCGGCATCGCTATTGGCGTCGCTATTGGCGTCGCTAATAGCGTCGCTATTGGCGTCGCTAATAGCGTCGCTATTTGCATCGCATTTGTGACACAAATAGCGACGCCAATAGCGACGGGCAGCAGGGAAAAAACGCGACCAAAACCTGAGCGCGGTTTTCATTTCTTTTGCTTCTAGTTTTGAGAGCGAGAGCGAGGGAGAGAGCGACCGTCGTGAGAGAAGAAGAGGAAAAAGACTTGCTGCCGCGGCCGCCGCCATTGTTCGCGAAGGAGAGGAGGAGCCTTCATCGCAAAGAGAAGCCACCCCACGCTCGCCATATCTCATTGGTGAGTCTCCCTCTCTCTTTCTTTTGCTTGTTCAAGGTTTAAATCACTCTCTTTTGCTTGTTTAGGAGAGGAAATGAAAGAGAAAGAGAGGGAGAGGGAGAGAGAGGGAGAGAAAGATAGGGAGAGGGAGAGGGAGAGGGAGAGGGAGAGGGAGAGAAAGAGAGGGAAAGTACATTCTCTCCCTCCCTCTCCCTTTTGCTTGTTTAATGTTTAAATCACTTTCTTGTTTGCTTGTTTAGGAGAGGAAATGAGAGAGTAAGAGAGAAAGAGAGGGAGAGGGAGAGGGAGGGGGAGGAAATGAGAGAGGGAGAGAAAGAGAAAGAGAGGGAGAGGGAGGGAGAGTGCATTCTCTCTCTCCCTCTCCCTTTTGCTTGTTTAATGTTTAAATCACTTTCTTTTTTACTTGTTTAGGAGAGGAAATGAGAGAGAAAGAGAGGGAGAGGGAGAGGGAGAGAAAGAAAAAGAGAGGGAGAGTGCATTGTCTCTCTTCCTCTCGCTTTTGTTTGTTTAATGTTTAAATCACTTTATTTTTTGCTTGTTTAGGAAATGAGAGAGAAAGAGAGATAGAGAGGGAGAGAAAGAGAAAGAGAGGGAGAGGGAGAGGGAGGGGAAGGAAATGAGAGAGGGAGAGAAAGAGAAAGAGAGGGAGAGGGAGAGGGAGAGGGAGAGAAAGAGAAAGAGAAAGAGAGGGAGAGTGTATTCTCTCTCTCCCTCTCCCTCTCTTTCTCTCCCTCTCTCTCCCTCTCCCTCTCTTTCTCTCTTTCTCTCTCATTTCCTCTCCTAAACAAGCAAAAAAGAGAGGGAGAGAAAGAGAGGGAGAGGGAGGGGAAGGAAATTTAAGATAATAGACTTATTGATAATGGTATGCAATGTACTTTGCCATGGGCCACGTACATTGGTGACTCTTTAAGATGGCTTAAAAATGGTCAATTCCTTCATAATGTCCAAGTAGGGGATCTAATTGTGATATGCATAATTCATTGTTTTTGTATTAACTTTATAGGCATAACAAATTAGAAATCATGCCAACTAGTCAACGGAAGGACTAAAAGAAAATGATACCCTAGCTAATGGTTATTATGGTACTTCATCAAAATGAACCCAAAAGTATTGTTATAGAAGAAGAAACCCTTAAATTGAGTATAGGATATTTTCTCTCATGTCTTATGACTATGAGTAGAATTGATTGAAATAAATTTTATTACTATAGTTATTAAATTTCATAGATGGCGCGCATTACTTTTAATACGCGATCCTAGGACAAAAAAACCACAATTCTAAGATGCTTTTTGTTGAGACTGATTTATTATTAGACTAAGAGATCCTCAATGATGCTCAAAATGCATTACTTATACTCAAAGCCGAGATATAACAAATAATTATCTACCGGGACAAACAAATCCTTGAGCATGATACAAGGCCGAGATATAACATTGGAAAATCTCTCAACTACTATATACAATGCAAGATTTATGGTCAACTTGCAACTTGACGTACATCTCCATAAAGCTATCCATTTAAGCCTCGTTTACTATAATGTAGATAAGATGGAAAATGAAGAAGGTCTTATTGTTCAAGACTGCGAGACGTATCTTAATCAGCGTGTCCCATGTCCTTGCTCTCAATGCAAGTTGGCAATTAGATGAAAACGCCGATTGTCTATAGAACACGTACGACGATTTGGCGAGTTTCAATCTGAGATCATTGATCAGGCGATTGCGAATTTTTAGCAAACGGTAATTTGAAGTTAATATTAATCATGCATTGTACTCTCAAGCTAATTGAAAACCATACACAATAAGATTGGGTCTTGTTGGCAAATTTTCTATCCAGGGGGGTGATGTCTCGACCCAAGGGGGAGTGCACCCTTTGCGGCCAATTAGAAGAGTTCGTGGACGTGCGATGGATGGATTGCAGGAGGCAATCGACCACTCGCAAGGCCCATCTATACCGTCAATTCCAGAGGAGACAGACAACCTTCTCGACCTACCTACAATCTTGGAGCTTGAGATGGAGGCAATGATCGATGCATTGATTCCCATGGATGTTGAGACATCTGACCCGCTTAGAGAGGAAGCATCCATATCATTATATGATGGGTGCTGAGTATCTCGGTTGAAGACATTGCTTGCATTCTTAAGTGTGCAAGCAAAATACGGTTGGAGGGATACGAGTGTGACTGAGTTATTCAGGTACCTTGCACATAGGCTTCATTGATTTTTTTTTAACAGCATTATTGCAAACATTTGTGTTTTTTCAAGGTGTTTTATGATTTTTTTCAGGTTATTGAAATATCATATATTACCACCTGCAAATACCATGCCTGAGTCTCGTGATGATGCACGACATGTTTTACGGAAGCTTGGCATGGACTACAATAACATCCATGCATGTATCAACGACTGCATATTGTTTCGAGATGAATACGAGACTATGGAGACATGTCCAAAGTGTGGTGCTCATAGGTATCGACAGGACTTGCAAGGGCAAACCATCCCTCAAAAAGTTCTCAGACACTTTCCGCTCATCCCTCGCATAAACCACATGTTTTGCATGTTTGCCATGGCAAGCTTGACAACGTGGCATGTGCAGAATAGGTCCACGGATGGAGTTTAACGAATATCAGCGGATTCGCACACATGGAGCCACATCGACTCTACCTTCCCAGGCTTTACGCGAGAGCCAAGGAATCTTCGGCTCGGTCTCGCCATGGATGGTGTAAACCCATTCGGTCTGTGCTCGACTTCTTACAGTGTGTGACCTATAGTGCTTGTCAACTACAACATCCCTCCATGGCTTTCTACGAAGAAACGACATCTCATCCTTAGCTTGCTCGTCCCGGGCCGCTACAAAGTAAAAAATATGGATGTGTATCTTCGTCCATTAGTCGATGAGCTTAAGATTTTGTGGGAGGAGGGGGTCACTGTGCAAGATATGAGCAGGCGCGATGGTCGGCGGTCAACCAACATTCGAGCCATTCTCATGTGGACGATGCATGACTTTCTGGGATTGGGAGAGTGCTCAGGTGAGCAGACCTTTGTTCTCGCCGGTAATATCTATATTTTATTTCATTCAATCAAGTATTCACTAGGTCGTGGCTCACCTTACAGGTATGGTTACCTCAGGTTATCATGCATATCCATTGTGTGGGCCATAGTTAGACTCCCGAAGGTCACGAACCATGAAGAAGATGGTATATCAAGGAAACGCCGCTTTCTTTCCGGAGGATCATGAACTCAGGGAAGGTTTTCTTGGACGACCTCCAGCACGTATGAACGCTGCAAGCTGGTATGAGCTGAAAATGGTAAACCCGGAATCACATCCAAATGGAATGCGACAGTTCTCAGTTTTCTACGAGTTGCCATATTGGACCCACTTACAGGTCAACCACTTGTTGGATCCCATGCATATTTTCAAGAATGTGGGCAGCTTGCTATGGGACCACATCACAGGAAAGAGAGACACTATAGGGTCACGAATGGATTTAAAGGAGGTAGGTAAGATGGAGGCTAAAATCCCATGATTGGCATAAGATATGTCAGGTTTGTGAACATAATGGATTTTAATTAGCGTGGACATTTTGCAATTTGAAAAGTGGCCATTATTCATAATGCTTTCTCATTTGTGGCAGTTTGTCCTACCGATCGCGATCGCAGGATGCCTTACTCCAGAAATTCGCGGGGCAATTTACAAGTTGTCGACTTTGGTGCAATGGATCTCACAGAAAGAGATTAAGACATCCTCTATTGAATCCGCAAGGCGGGGACCAGTTGAGACGGTCTGTCTCTTTGAGAAATACCTGCCCATTAGCATGCTCACGATACAAGTTTACCTTCTTGTGCATCTTATGGATGAAGTGGAGATTGTTGGACCTATCCATACGCGATGGATGTTCTTCCTGGAGCGCTTCATGAAAACCCTGAAAGGCTTTGTGCGACAACGAGCTCGTCCAGAAGGTAGTATGGCGGAAGGTTGGTTGGTGTCAAAGGCGTTAGTGCATATCTCACAATGGCTACCAACGGTGGAACCAGACAATGAAATGCTATGGACGCTGAAGGACGATGATAGGCTGACTGGAGATGTGGTGGTTGGAAATGGGGTAGAAAAAAGAATGGATGCCTCAATGGAAGAGAAGGTGAATCGCTTTTGTATGTTGCACCATGCCTCCATGGAGACGTGGCTCGCCAAGTACCAGATTGCAAGGCAAGATCATGAGGAAGCGCGAGCTGAATTCCGACGCAGTACGCATCACTGACCGATTTGATATCCCGAAGGCATGAGGATATGCCGCGGTTTATGTCAACACGATGGTTGCATGGAGCCTTGACCACAGCATCCAGCGAAGGGACAGAGGTCTCAATGGAGGAGTGGGAGTTCTCGAGGGGATGTAGTCCAAAGGTAATGAGGGGTTTAGAATGTGTAGTATCTAAATTTTCTTGCTACATCTAATTTGAGTGTTTCAATGTACAGTACAAAATATATAGTGCAGCGTGGTCATGCGGACGGCATTTTCGGGTGGAGCGTATTGACAAAATACGCTCCACAATGGACTGTGGTGTCATGGCAAGGTTTGAGCAAGAGAGCCGGCGACGACGAGCAACGGATTCGAACACGGTTGTGGATGAGATGGAGTATTTTGGAAACTTGCAAAGTATTATTACGGTGGATTACCGTAGCTTCTCCATGATACTATTCGATGTGCAGTGGTTCAAAGTGGTACTTGGAGGAGCTGGAGCAACAGTTCGACGAGGTCCATCTGGATTTCTCGAAATAGATTCCGGAAAAAAATGGACGGATTTGCGCGACACCTTTGTGTTGCCGGCCCATTGTGAATAGGTGCAAATAGTCATTTGCTTGCTAATTGTAATACGACATGGTTTATGTCACAATGGTTTGAACTCGCTTTGTAAGTGTTTGTGAACAGGTAATCTTCTATCCAAACCCCCGACAACCTCGATGGTGGTATGTTATACCTTCAACTCCTCGAGGTGCGAGAGTATATGATCAAAGCGATGTTCCACGCATAGATGAAGAAAATATACAAATAGAGGGGTCGATATTACAAGGGGTGGAGGGCACCGCAAGCTTGGAGCCCGCATCGGCTAACAATGATGGAAATACAGAAGTCGTAGAATTTTTTGAGAAGGAGGCAGACTCGTTCTTTTGTGGTGACATGTCTATCGACCTTCTAGTGTATGCAGAGTTATGTCAGGAGATTAACATGGGACCATAGAATACTTCATTCTTGGAGAATTGTATTACTCAATTCGTTGTTTAGATCTTCCATAAAGGTAGATAAGATATGCATTTTAAGAGGGATTTTTCAAAAATGATTTATATTACTGTGCTTTGTATAGTTTAAATTGATTATTCTAACATCATTTTTTATCTGTGCAGGTGACATTTTCAGGATGAGTCGAGGGATGAGCGATGAGGAGTTTCAGGACATGATGGCACGCATGTCTCCAGATCAGCTCACGAGATTCAGAGAGATGGCAGACCAGGAGCTGTCTCGTTCTTCGTCAGGGCGCTTTGCTAGATTTGCTTCAGCGCGATCAGATGCTTCAGCTTCGAGCAGACGATCTCGACGCTCATAACTTGGGCCAGAGGGAGGGACTGCAGGAGGATCAGGGGGGTGTTGCTGTGGAGACACGGACGTGGTGTCTCCGTCTCGTCGTTCAGCTGGAGCTGCATCACCTCCAGGATTTGTCACACCTGTGGGGACGTCTACTCCAGTTACTCCGGCTTTTGCGCAGCAGTCAGCAGGTGGCACGCCTTTTGGTGGCACTCCTTTTGGTGGCACCCCCTTTGGTGGCACCCCTTTGAGTGGCACTCCGGGAGAGGGTACCCCCATCGGTACACCGGATGTACAGGGGTCTCCTGGATATGCCCAGGAGCGTGGACGGAGATGGAAGAGGGCCCATCTTAGGCAGACTCCTAGGGGTTATGGATACCTAGTGGATAGTAGGTCAGGAGCCATCATCATGAATGATGAGGGGAGGAGGGTGATGGCTCGCATGAGGGAGTTGTGCCAACAAGTTTTTCGGCACAACGTCCTGGATCATTGGAGGAACATACCGGAGGGGAGCAAGGACTACATAGTAGTATCCTTGCACGAGGAGTTTCCGGTGCCAGCCGCAGTAGATAGATTCTCTACGGGCTGGATGATGGATTGCATGCGTGCATACATGTCACATAGACGATTCGAAGTACACAAAGCAATCAAGAGTGGGGCTCCAAAGCCCGAGTGGTTAGATGCAGACGACTGGCGCCGACTGAGGGAGGAGGCTAGAGATTCGCCAGGACATTGGAGTCACCAGCGGGAGGCGGCGAGGGCACGAATTGAGGCCGGAGCGGTGCATCATCTTGGGAGTGGCGGCCACAGGACATATTTGGAGGACTTTGTAAGTTTCTCTTTTGTTTTGCTTATTTGTTTTTTTTAAATATCCTTTGTACTGACAATCATGTTTCTAACAGTTAGCATTTTGTTTTCTTTGCAGCATTCCATTACAAATCGGGATCCGCAAGGCCTTGAGACTCGATATGCAGAGAGGCACGGTCTCAGGGCATTGATCGACCGATTGTATAGACACGACGGCCCTGTAAGTCACTCATCTTTCTTGTCCGTAGTTACCATGAGATATTTGAATGCATTATTGTATGGTGGATTGATATGTTGTTTCTTTTTCTCCAGAATCCATTTGATGCTCCTTTGCGGCGGGACGAGCTTTTGGGGGACGAGGATTTGTAGCTCGCCCTTGGATCCTTAGAGCTCACACACCTTTAGTTTTTAGTTTGCGTATCTATGTAGACATTTTCTATGTATTAGTGATATCGTTTCATGATTGTACCAATCGCATTTTATGCGATCATGTATTTATTTCATGTATCAGTTTTATGATTTCAGTATACATTCTTTTTGTTTGCAAGCGCTTTGTATGCAGCAATGCATAAACTATTTTGTATGGCTCTCATACAGCACACAGTGCTATATGTGGCAGGGCAGCTTGCTGTCCTGCCACAATTTTTTTTTTCTCTATTACCGTCGCTATTTGCGTCGCAAATTTACTGCTCGCGTCGCTATTGGCGTCGCTATGAGCATCGCAAATTCTCTGTTACCGTCGCTATATGCGTCGCTATTTGCGTCGCTATATGCGTCGCATTTGCGACACATATAGCGACGCATATAGCGACGATTCTATGGCGTCGTCAATAACGACGCTTTTTGCGACGACAGGGGAAAATTTTGTTGTTTGTATTTTCGTCGCTTTAAATGTCGGTATAAGGTCTATATTAGTGAAAGTGTTAAGGCAGTCAAGCTTACGAGATCCTAAAGACATAGGTCATCAGTTTACATCTAAAACATTACAGGAATTGAAAGTTGGTGTAGAATGGTTTCTTTTACCTACTGAAAGAGACTGTTTTATGCGGATGTTGGCTAGACATGGAAAGACATTTGCTTTTTAGCCAAGTGAAATAGGTTGTATTGATCCAAATGTTGTCTCTCCTATGGTAATATTTAATGTGCCACATGTACCATGGAACTTGAGGCCTATTCCAGTGCCTAAAGCTTACTTGCCAAAGCTAATGGATTTGCTAAATGAAAAGATTTGCATGAAGATCTTGGAGCCTTCTTTAGCTGGGTACTCAAATCGTTGGTTTACTGTGCCCAAAAAGAATGGGGATTTGAGATTTATTCAAGACATGCAATCGGGCAATAAAGTGACCATAAGAAATGTGGTTGCAGGTTCTGTGGTTGATGAATTTGTAGAGGCTTTTGTAGGCATAGCGATCTATTCTTTGGGTGATCTTTACTCGGGGTATGATCAGTTTCAGCTCACAATTGAAAGTAGGGATATCAAAACCATAAAGACTCCCTTGGGGTTAGTACGGATGTGTACTCTCCCATAGGGTGCACCAAACTCAGTGGCACACATGACAAATGCTATGAATAGGGTACTCAAGGATTTTATACCACAATTGACAATGCCCTTCTTGGATGATGTTCCAATCAAAGGGTGTGCAGTGGATGAAAAGAATGAAGAGATGGATGCTCATGGATGCAGATAGTTTGTTGCAGACCACATTGTGGATTGTGAGAGGATTTTGACGTGTCTGGAGGAGGTGCATTTAACTCTTTCTGGACAAAAATCTGTCTTTGGAGAGTTGAAGAGGTTTTGATTGTTGGGCATATGTGTGGGCCCTATGGGCGAAGACCATCACCAACAAAAATAGATGGGATTTATTAGAATACAAGATATATGCACGAATGTATCAGAGATGCATAGATTCTTGGGAGCATGTGTGTTCTATTTGATATGGATTCCTCACTTTGCACATGTAGCTGATGATCTATATCAACTTTTGAGAAAACGTCAAAGATTTCATTGGGAAAGGGAGCATCAAAAAGCAATGAAGAAATTGAAGCAACTCTTAAAATTTGCTCCTACATTGAGAAAGGTTGACTATTCACATGGAAAGCCTATCACTATTACTGTTGATATAAGCCCAATCGAGATTGGATGGGCAATTGGGCAAGATGATAAGGGCAAATATATGCAATACGCTTTGGTGCTAAAGTATTGGCTAAAGGAGAGAGAAGATATCCACAAGTAAAAAGAGAATTATGGGGAATTGTGACAGCCCTTAAATGTGATAAGGAGTATTTTATGGGTGCTCATGTAGTCATTGAGACTGATTGTTTGCCAATATTGGGTATGTTTACTAGTTTGCTACCCCGAACATTGCTATGCTCTAGTGGATTATATACATCAAATCTTTGAACCCTGAATTTCAACATATTGCATTAAGAGATAACCCAGTGGTAGACATATTATCTCGAGCACACTATGAGAATGAAGATAGGATGATGGATGAGGAGGAAGAAAATGACTTTCTTGCGGCTGAAAATGATGTTGCAAGAGTGAATATAGCAATGCAAGGAGTTGCTACAACATTAACAGAAGCTTGGAAAACAAAGAGAAGAAACTTTAGATATTTTACGTCTTGTGTAGAAGTGTTTCTGGAAGACAAATATGCAGGAGAATGGCTGAGAATTGGTCAATACCTCAGTACATTAATAAAGAGAGATGAATGGTCAAATGAAGAGTTTAAGAAATTCAAGAGGAAAGCGTATGGGCTTTTCTTAAAAGATGGAGACTTATGGAAACATGCTAAAAAGAAACAGGGTATGCCATTGCGAGTTTTGGGTGACAGAGCTTCACAAGTAAATGTTATGCAAGAATTTCATGAAAGCTTGTGGGCTGGTCATAGAGGTGTTTGGGGTACTTTTGCAAAGATCAAAGAAAGATATTGGTGGCAGGGTATGTATAAGGATGTTGCTCACTTTGTGGAAACATGTACGACATGTCAAATGTATTCATATGTGAAACATCGGGATAGATTGCACCCCACATATCCATTGTCTCTTCATTTCAAGTGGGTGATGGATTTGGTCACAATGCCCACATGTCTTTGGCAAATGAGGTATCTTGTGCTTGACCGTGAAGACTTGACTAATCAAGTGGAAGGGAGAGCTTTACGTTCTAAGACAACAAATGCTGTGTGTACTTTTCTCTTAGAAGAGATCTTTTGTTGGTATGGCTATGTGGGAAAAATTACTGCAGATAGCAGTGAGCTAGATGCAGATGAAGCTCATGATTTCTTTTCACAGTTGGGGATAAATCTTGCTTTAACTACAACCTATAACCCTGAAGGAAACTTGGGGGGTTCATTATTTATATATTTTCTATATAACGTGCGTTCATGGGCTATTTATAAATATCCTAATCTCTGAATTTTTCTTGAACAATACACAACCCTTTTCTATTCAATCTATAAGTAACCCCTTTATATGACACCCTTCTGTATGTAAAAAATGTATAAAGATGGTGTTTTAAAAGCCCCTTATTTTGAACTCACGTTGTATATACACATATTCATGAGTGACCCCCCGAGGAAGGAAATGGCAAAAGTGAAAGAGGTCATCCACCTATTGTGAAAGCATTGGCAAAAGCATGTGGAGAGAAGGTAAAAGAGTGGCCACGATTGCTCCCTTATGCTTTGTGGGCTGATAGAACAACTCATAGCGCTGCTACAATATATATGCCTGTAGAATTGATGTATGGTCAAAAACCTATCATGTCGATAGAAGAGATGATAGTCACATAGAGTGTGCTACCTTGGGAAGAGGAGTTGAGTCAAGAGGAGTTGTTAGCCTTGTACATTAGACAGTTGGAAAGAAAGTCAAAAGACATAGAGGCAGCAATTGCAAAGGTAAGGGCAGCAAGGATATAGAACAAGAAACGGTTTGACAAAAGGCATAGACTAAGACCAAGAACCATACAAGATGGGGATTGGGTATTGGTTTATGATAGCAGTTTAGACAACCAATATAATGCCATGTGTAAAGTTTTCCAAAGATGGTTTGGACCCTATGTGGTAAGATAGGTGTTTGATAATGCTATTTATGCATTAAATGAACTGGATGGGACAGCCATAAAACTTCCGAGAGCAGGGGAAAAGAATCAAATTATTCAAGAGGCGGGAATCTACTACCTATGAGTTGCCAGAATTGGAGGAAAATGGTGGCCATGATACAAGGGATAGCCAAGAAGATATGGAAGATGAAGAAGCAAAGGATATGGTTATAGAGGATGAGGAGGACTCAGAATCCGATGACAACTAGGATTTTGGCACATACCAGAGGAAGATTCTTTGACTTTCTTTTAGAAAAACTTTTGAAAGAAAAGGAAAGCAAATATGAGGCCTTAGTGACACTTGCAAAAGGAGTCACTACCAAGCAATAGCCCTTCCTCTCTAAGGATGGTGCTTTTTTTTCTTGGTAGTGACCCTCCCTAGAACTTAGTATTTAGCACTTAACTAATTCCATGTTTATAGCCAAGGCCATCGGTTTGCTAGGCAATACGAGAGTTTGTCAATTTGGTTCACTCAAGGAATGGAGAAGTCTCATTACCAAGAAAGGACTAGATACTTTAGGCATACAAGATACAATGGTGATGAACAAAAGACAAAGAGCCTACTGAAAGTTTTCCAATGGTTTTACAAATTAATTTGGCACAAAATGAGGTTAGAAGAAGCAAAAAGGATGTCCCAAAACTCAGACATTGCTCTTCTATTAAAAAGATCAAAACAAAAGAGATAAGAAGCATATAATAACTCATGTGCATGTGAAAAAATTTTACAATGGCTGGCCTCAGAAAGAAACAAGGCCAGAGATAGTGCTCAAGGAGCAAACAAGCAGGAATTCATTCCTCACTATGTGGCTTCGAAGGGGAGGGGATGATGATTTCATCTTCTTTACTGGCATTTTCTCTTGCTCGTCATCCTCTTCACCCAAGGTTAGTAGCTATATAAGTGGTGCTAGCTGTGTTGGAGGTAGTGACTCTATACCTAAACGAGGAGCAGAGAAGGAGCTGTAAATTTGATGTACGTTTTGTTCTATGAAGAAGCTCCAGGAGATCTAATGCCTGGAGATTGCTTCTGAGTAGTGCAAGGATTCTAGGTTCCTTTAATACATATTGATTTAGTTCATTGTGCTTTGTCTTTGTCATGTTTACCTCTTGTCTATTCTCTTTCTTCTCTTCCATATCCTATCTCTACTTCCTTCTACCTTTGATCCCCGGTGGATTCGACTTTTCAACAAAAACCCCTCCAACAAAGGTAAGGCTCTTGGAGATATGTGTACTAAGTATGGAGTGTTTGCAAAATCTCATGGAGTTTTGGATGAACTTCCTATTCATGATGTAGTGGAATGTATTGATTTTGACATGTGTACATCATGGGAAAGGTAAAAAAGCCCTAGTATGTTTTGATAAGATGCTACATGAGGGCTGTGCTGAGTTCTCCCTTTGTGGTCACCTTTCTATGTGCCTTGAAAGCATGTTTTGAGATAGGAGCTATTGACAAGGGTGAAAAAAATTGAAATGAGATTATTAGACTAGGGTTTTTGGTGAGCAATATTGTGTTTGGAAATGCTCTTACGGATATGATTTACCATCTTGAAAGATGATAAGGACAATCTTCACAAAGCCATGGACATATGTGACTTGTTTACATTAGATTCAAGTCTGCATATTAATACCTCCAAATTTTCTCTTATCAAGTGTACATAATGAGACATGCTATAATTTATTTTTATCAATTGTACATAATGAGACCTGCTATCTTTGGGTTGGTAATGGGAGGTGGTATAAACTTAGGGTAGTATTAGGAGACACTTGAGATATCTCTTAGGGGTGAATGTCTTGCCAGCCCTGGCATGCTTTGTGGGGAATATGATTCCCTAATTATATGATCTAATCAATCACTAGTTCAAAATGTGGGGAATTAATTTTCCTAAATATATGTAGTGAATTCATACATGCATGCTAGGATTCCCTACTTTGAGATGCAAGGAATGTAATTCCCTAGTTGTACATGGAGAATGCGCGTATAGATACCTAGGAAAAATGGGGGAATCTCCTATATTCTAGCAGTTTTCCTATGTAGGAACTCTTCAAAAGCTCCTTGAGTCAAAGTTTGCACCTCATCATTTTTTTAGTCTACCAAAATACAAACAACAATGCAACATAATACTTTCTACCAAACTCTACTATCCATTGAAATGATAGAAACTTCAATCACACTTAAGAGGTTGACAAATAGCCCAATCAGACTTTGTAAGATTTATGCAACTCACAAAAGCAAAGATGCTGGCGGGTCTTGATGTGCAATGGAGCTCACAAAAGCAAACATTTCGAGGGTCAGTTTTGACGTGTAAAAAGAAGGGGCAATTTGTTGCCAAGAATAGGTGTCTCATTCTAGATTTGAGCAAAGTGAAATATTACAAACTAAAAAAAATTAGGATATGTAAAAAGTAGTTTTATCATTGCCAAAGTAGGACTCCATACTTATAAAGTGCACATCCTTAGTTCCAAGACCTCCTATCAGAGTATGCATTTCAATTATGAATCTAGCGCATTAAATGTGGTTGACTATTATTTTCATCTTATACTTTAAATGTTGGCTAACCATTCATAATTTTTGTATTCTTTTTTTGCCTATTTTGTAGGCATCTCCCCTCCCCCCTTCCACTTACTAACTGATTAGATACTCAACACACTGCTTCTGTTGGAGAGAATAAGAATGCCACACTTAGTTGGTTATCATCGACATGTGCCCTTGTACTATTCTTTAGCCTTGGAAGATGGTGTATGGATTCCATTTCTCAAGTCTATTCTCTCTAAGTTAGTTTGTATTTTTACTGTTCTTTTCTGTTCATTGTGGATATAGCAAAACTTTTAGAATCATCGCTTTGCTTCCATCACACCATACTCTTCTATCACTATATCAGAGCCTATGTCTCATAGTTCTAGTGTTGGCTATTTTGTTTTGACTATTTATTTTAGGTCTGCGGATTGCACATGGACTATAGAAATTGAAATTTTCTATTGTCTTGATTTGAGCAAGACTAAGCACTAGTTGTGAGAATCGGGAAATAGTTTTTAGCCACCATGCAACTTATTCGAGTCAGCATTTTAATTGCATGACCTTGTGTTTTTTGCAAGTTTTGCTATACAGCTTACATTTTGCCTAGAGTTGTTTCTTTGGCATCTTTTGTTGACATTTTACTTGTTTTGTAGTCAATTTCAACTATTTCTTGGTAGACCTAATCTTTCTCAATTCGCATTTTTAGCAACTTTGTGTTTTCCAACCTAATCAGTACACACTCTAGCAAAGTATCACACATGTCAATTTTCACGCTTCTGTCATTACTCTTCACATTTGTTCCCATTGCTATGTTTTTGAACTGTTGAACTCATGATGTTGATTTGAGCATTGGATGGTGCCTATCTCTCTCATGCCCCTCTCTTACTTTATCCTCCCCACATTTCACTTGAATGGCACCTCCATGTTGCAATCCTAATGATAAATTTAAGCAACCTTTGCTATCTTAGTTGGAGTGCCATTATGAAATTTAGGTGAGACTCATGGGGGATATAGTAACATTAGGGGTACGAGAGAGAGAGAGAGAGAGAGAGAGAGAGAGAGAGAGAGAGAGAGAGAGAGAGAGAGAGAGAGAGAGGCACCTTCAAATGCATAACACAACACCACAAGTTCAACAAATAAAAAACATGGCTCCTCCATGTTGCAATCCTGGTGACTAAATCAACCTCACTATCTCAACTGTGGATGTTATTATGAAAGCTTAGATTATGCAAAAATGACTCTTGTATTTTGTTTTAGGATAAATCTTGCATCCCTAAAAGACCTCTTGAATTCTATATAATTGGGATGAAGACAACTACTAGGAAGCCCTCTCGAATCATTATGAAAATAAAAAAATAAAGTCAAGTTTGGGGTTACTTGATTGATGACATGTATGGAATGAAGATTTTTTTTCAATTTATGATAACTAAAGTCAAGTTTGGGGTTACTATATCGATGAAATGTAGGAGTAGTCCTCCTTTAGGAGATCTACTAATTTTAATATAGTATGGATGTTTGGAACCTAATTTAGTTGTAAAAGGATTTTGAAAAGTAACCTTACAATTATTGGGACCTTAGTTAGGAAAACATATCCTAAATTAAAGAGTGATTAATCTAAGTGATTAATCTCTACTATCTTTGGTATTTTAGATTCTTCTTTCAATTGAGAGAGATCTTGTATTGGGGTCGATAGGGTATACAAAGGTAATCTATTGCATTAACTTTTGTGGTGGAAAATTCAATCCAAAGAAGGTCTTACAAATCAAATGCCTGGTTTGGGTCAACTTTTGAGACCTCACTCTCTAAGTGGATGGGGAGTTGGGTGTGCTCATTGAAGTCTTGGGAAGAATCCTCAAGTACCATCAACTATTATATTTATTAGATTAGTTCTCAAAGTTGAGAAGACCGCTTGTATCTTGTGGGATTAGAGAATATTGATCCCTAAGATATTGGAACTCTTTGATGCTAACAACATCGAGTCACTTGTGGATTTCAAGTTTTTTGCATTTTTGATATGTGTTTCACTCACTTGTGGATGTCAAATCCCTTCGCATTGATGGCATTCTAGTTGAAGTATATCAATCCCTTTGGAAAGTTTTCTCCAAGGATTTATGCATACTACTTCATAAAATAAGAATTGGAGGGGAGTTTCTAAAGGAGCTTAACAAAGGTCTTATGAAGTTAAATATAAAGTCTTTTGATGGAGTTAGCTCACTAGTTGGATACCTCTTACAACACACACACACACACACACACACACACACACACACACACACACACACACACACACACACACACACACACACACACACACACACACACACACACACACACACACACACATGCACACACAATCTGCTCACAACATGTGTGTGCCTGTGTATTCTTATTATAAGCATATGTATTAGGATTGATACATCAAACTGGGAGGAAAGTATTACCTTAGTGTCAAGGTTCTCTTCATGCTTCTTAGACATCCATCTAGGCATTCATATTATAACACATCCTTTAACACCTTTAGCATGAATTTTTAGTTTGGGTCAACTTTTGAGGCCTTGGTCGCTAGGTGGATGGGGAGTTGGGTGTACTCATTGAAGGATTGAGAAGAACCCTCTAAGTATCATCAACTATTATATCTAATGGATCAGTTCTCAAAGTTGAGAAGAGGGTTTGTATCCTATGAGATTGTTGGAGAAAACCAATCCTTGAAATATTGGAACTCTTTCATGCTAACAACAATTAGGAAAAAAATGAACTCACAAATGGGCCTTTTAGCCCCCCTCTCTCCTCCTTAAAACAAGGAAAAGAGGAGAGAAGAATAGTAAAATAATTCTCCTCTCTCTCCACTTTTGCAATCTCGTTTTGCCTTCTTTATATTATCTACAAATATATCCTCAGATTCCTTCTCTCTCCTCATTGAAGAAGCCTTTTTCAACCAAATTTTATATTAAAAAAGGAGTTAGTTACAAGAGTGTGGTGCTTCATTTTCAATGCAAAATGATTAGTAGATACAAGGTAATTGATTTTTTAATCGAGAATAAGGAAAATGAAATTTCGGAAGTTCCTTTTAAGATATTTTGGGGATTTTTTATATCCTAGCTTTTGGTCAAAAAACAAACCAACTGGTCAAATTTCGTGTTTTTTGGAAATGTTTTTGGAGGCAAAATAGAAATATCTAAAATACAAAAAGTCTTGGACATCCCTACCCTCTGAGCTATTTCCCCCCCATATCTATACTCTCTCATGGCTCTATTGTGACCTCTTCTCTGTGTTTATGCAACCTTCATTAACAGAGTGAATTACTTATACCCTCCTTTCCCTTGGCATCTTTGTGTGCCTCTCTGTGCATCTCCACTCTACCTCTTGTGACAACCAAGTAGGCTCCCCGTTTCTATTAATAGTAAAATGAATACAGGAAAGAAGGAGCTGCATATTGGGGTAGAGATTGAATATGCCCCATTATTCAAAAGAACCCAGTGTACTAGTGTCAACCCTCAGGTTTTGCAGAGTTACAGGGAAATGGGATTGAAACATGTGGATTTGTGGGTTGATGGGGGAATCTACCCAATTGACCCCTTAAACAATAGACCTCCAACTTTCTCAAGAATCACAAATTTGCTAAAGTATGTGTGTGAGGGTGAAAATGGGTTACTTGGTTATACTAGGCGGCTCAATGATCAGGCATTCAAAGTATTTACAACTTGCCAGGCAACCATAAAAAATTGCCATGATGCGATCGTTGCACATCAACTTCATATACAACAGCTCATAAGACAAGTGGTATAACTGAATGACACTGTAATTCAACAAAACAATCAAATTATTTCAATGCAGGATACTATCCATGACATTGGTATCTCATATGAGGAGGCAAAGGCACAATTGGAAGACTTGAGAAAGATCAACAACAAGCTAACACAGGAGCGCAAACGAAAGAAGAAGCCAATCAATGACTTAATTGTGAATAGTTGATGGACCTAAAAACGGGCCGGCACTGGCTCATGCACTAGCCGGGCCTCATCACTACGCACAAGACAACCCCTCGGCCTCGCGGCCAGGAGCGTCTATCAAAATCTCTGCCTTCCTAAACATTGCGTTTGTAATACGTTGTAGTCCAACTGATCCTAACCCAATATTACTCCTCAGAGGGAGTCCCTTCCACATAGCCAAAAGGCTCGAATCACATACACATGGGGTTCCTCCTACGGCTGAATGCCGTCAACCCTCTGCGACTCTCCTACACCTTGGGGATTGGCCCCTCGATGCGTCGCTCAACATTTAGACATTTCGCACAAACGTCGCTCAAGGTACCAAATAAATGTATCCAGGAATGTACCCTTGTCCTTACTTGACTTCCCCTTTTTAGGATCCCACGACTAGCCTACAGCATGGGTATCTCACTGCCTCTCAACGTAGGTCATATTCCAAAAACAATTGCAATGCATGTCCAGGAGCTAACCACTGATACTCTTAAATTCGTTTCATGCTCCATGCATTTGGTGAATGTTTAGTGCTCAAACATTTAGCAAAACAGTATCGTGCACAAGTACAAAAACATTCTTTTAATGGTTTCCAACTACCGTTCGTGCTTCGTTGCATGGGCCTAGCACCGAGGTGATCCTCGTGCTACTAAGCCCTTAATCTTAATTATCATCCGTCCTAAATGCTATGCATAGAAATCAGCAACTTTTCCATCATTTCACACGGCATTTAAACATATTTCAACTTCTCTACCCTTCCCCGTTTAAATAGTGCATCGTTGGATAGATTTATAGGGTATTTCACCATCATTTTATGTGGAAAAAACAGAAAAAGACACACTAGAACAAGAAGGTGGGGTTGAACTGAGGCAAATCCTCATGCTTCAGTCCCCACAAACATTCACAAGCATTGCTCTTATTTATCCTTATTTTTCGGACCCCAAAATGTATTTTTCCCCTATTTTTCATGGTTTTTCCCTATTTTCCCTTATTTTCCTTCATTATTTAATTGCTGGAAATTCAAAACAGGTTATGGGCTGTGGCCCTTAGTTCCTTCTTGCAGAAAAATGAGAGTTTAGTTGATGTTCCTATCCATTTTTCCATTTTTATGCCAAAAACCCTCATTTTCCCTTATTTTTCATGCTTTACGTGTTTTAACATATTATTTTGAACCACTAAATGCATATTTTTCTGATTTTTTGATCATGACCAACAAGAACTCATAGAAAACAGCATCATGAACAATTATTATCCCACATGAACACCATTTCATCCATCAAAAACCATAAAAACTCAAATTTCCTTTGAAAATTTTAAATTACCACTTATTTACGTGTTTCGGGTTTTGTATCCATGGCTGTAGATTTGGAAAACAGCAACACTTCATGTCCAGCAACATCACAAATCACCATTCTCAGCCCGTGTAGCAATCCGGTCCATGCCGGACAAGTCTCCATCATTCTTTCTTCTTCCTTCTTCTCCCCACATGATCTTGCCTTTAGAAGAGAGAGAGGGAGGAGAGAGAAAGACTAGAATCAGAAATCTCAAACCAGGCCACCATTGCGCGAGCGAAGGGCGGCGATAGAGTCAGGATACGGAGGGGATTCACTGCCAATGATCACTCGGGTAGGTTGCATTGAGGCTGGAGATTGAGCATCTCCATCCATGGCGAAAAAATCGGGCACAGTTTCTCCACGCTTCCTCCACGATTTCTTCATTCACATTTCATGTGAAATGTCATGCTTCATTTAAATGTTGGGCTCCCAAAGGTCACTTGCCCATTTTGGCCAATTTTTGTCCACCTCTTCGCATCTTGACCGATTTCTTGGCCATTTCCCCGTCCGGACTCGGAATCGAGCTCTGAAAAATCCTGGGCGTCCGGCTTAGCATCCCGCATTGGCCAGTAGCTCGTGTCAACCCGCACGACTGTCTGAAAAATTATGAAAAATCACCAAGTGTCGCTCGGGCGCCTTTAAAGCACTTTGGCGCTTAAAATCGTCCTAGATCGAGCCGCCGCCTTTGACAATGAATATTTTTCCCTTGATATTCATAATTTTTTGCTATTTTTAAGCACTTCCCGTCACCTAAATTCCACTCTCATTGGCGACCACGGGATAGGGCGACTCAGCCCGTCGAATCCACGAACATATCCTGCACATAAACAACCAAAGAAGCATCAAACTGATACAAAACAATTATCATCATAAAACTCAGCACAATGCTCCCCCTACCCCTGACAGAACCAAGGCATAACATCCACAAGGAGTAGGCCTAGCATCATTTAATAGAAGATCCGAAGCGAGTCACTAACCAGCTGCTCCAACACAGCCAAACGAAAAAGAACTGTCAAAGAGGTTGCCCTAAGCGGTAGTCTGAACTACTCACCAACTAAAGACAACACAACTAGGAGCTCCTACAAGGCGAGGACTCCTATAGCCTGAGCAAGGAGTATTTTCTTTCAGTACATGTCTTCTTTTAGGGTTTTTATTGGATGAACATACTTGGGCATGTAAAAGGAGGGAGCTGAGCGTAGTGACCCAAGGAGAACAAGGCATCGGTCTCAGGACCTGTCTCGGCACCCAAGAACCTACCAAGCCCTCGCAAGGCGACACTTAATCCTTTTCGAACGCTCACTTTTATTTTCGCTCCAACCTTCCTTGTTTTGATATTATTTTTCCAGCAAGAAGCCACCCCTAGGAAGACAAGGTATCGGCCCCGGGTCTGATTCGTCCCCAGGAACCTACCAGGCCTCCGCAAGGCAATGATCAACTGCTTATATATTTTTATTTCATTTCTTTTCTTTGATAGGAGTTAGAACCCCTTTTTACACACCTTCGTATTCATATTCATCTTTTAGGATATTCAGGATTTCTGGCATCATCATTATGATCTTCTGGCAGGCTTCTCTAACTGCCTCACTACTAACAAGAACTCCTAGAACGGCTGCCTAGCAGGCTAGCAGAACAGGGCCACTAGGGCTTCCTTCTAAACCAGGTCTTTCAATGTCTAACAATGTCTTTACAGGAGGCAATGACTACTCCGACCTCCCTCAAACATACTCAACCTAAACCTGGAACTTCATGCCTTGGTTGCCGGTCCCCAAAAAAAATAGATCCCCTCGACAAGTACAAATACACATATGACAGGAAAGAAAGGTACTCGTAAAGGAGAAATATCACCTGGAGTGGCCACAAGAAGCTTCCATCGCAGCAAAGGCTCCTCCAGGCTCCACAAAATTCCACGAACCGCGAAACCTGTCCAGCACAACACTAAAACAAAAACCCAATTAAACGCACCCGCACTAGACAGGGAAATGGCCCTCTTGGCCTAATGAAATCAGACATGACTTTGCTACAAAACTGAATCGGCCCTCTTGGCCTAATGAAATCAAACAATACTATGCAGAACATCCACCTGGAAACAACCATGATAGACATCAAAGCATACTATTCCCAGGGGAACAAAGGCGCATAGCCCTAACCTAGGTGCATTAAATTATGACCTATTCCTCCTGCGTATATCGCAAGAGGTGTTCGCATCACATGTCGTCGAATCAGTCTGTGGGTCCGAGATAATAAAGGCAGATGAGTCTCGCTTACCCTCTGCATCACCCAAATCAACCATCGTCTGCCAAAGAGGGCATGTTCAGAAAGCATACCCCACAAACGGCCAGGTCCTGTCTCACCATCAATAGATATATCGGAACAAGGGCCACAATTAAAGAAGAGGTCCTCTTCATACGCAAGATTAGCCAATGAATCGGCAAACTGATTCCAATTCTGTGGAATCAGCTGAAAAGACACTCTATCGAATTCGTCTAGCAGGGCTATGGCAGTATGATGGTACATACAAAGGATCGGGTTCCGCACCATGTACGTCCCATTGAGTTGATTTAAAACCAACTGAGAGTTCCCTTTCACCAACAACTGGCGGATACCACCCTTTTTTGCAATATTCAAACCCATGATCAGGGCTTTGTATTCGGCCATATTATTGGTAAAATTCGCCCCGAGATAAGCAGCTAACTTCATGACAATGCGTCGTCGGGGGTCTCGGATGACAACTCCTACACTTCCTTTTTTGCATGGACCCCTGGACGCCCCATCAAAGTACAAGGTGTACGTCCATAAAGGGTTTACACATCCCGCCATCCGGAACTCTACTCGTAAGTATGGTAATCGAAATTCAGCATATTCAACGGGTGGACTGTAGGCTCCATCCCTCCATCATCATTGAATTCAACAGGGATGCTCGTCAAAATTTGTAGGCAGTGATGGCAGAAGACCTTGATTTCCCAAATGAATGTCCCGCCTTCTTGCTCAATCACCTTGTATCCTTTGCTCCACCAAATGAGCTTTCCCTGATGATATCTCTGTTCCAAATATGGGTGTTCTAAATAAGGGATCAGACGACCCATCAACCTCTATCACGATTTCCTTGCAGATATTTGATCGATCTCGCCTAGACCTGCAAGGCAGTCATAGCATTAGTACAATCAGAAGTAATAAGGTTTAATCTTATTAAGATTAACCTTATTTTTAAATTCTATCCCCTCAAGGTCAGCTAACAAGACTGTGGATTTATTCTTTCCTATTCTAACAATCCTATAGGGCCCATCCCATTTGGGTTCTAGCTTGCCTGGGAATAATTCACGTCGTGCGTCATAATACAGAACAAGCTGTCCTTTCTTGAAGGTGTATTTCTTGGCTTTGAGGTCATGTAGCTTCTTCATTCGGCGCTTCGCCACTTCTTGGTGCAATAAGCTCTGCAACTTAAGCTCATCTAAATGTGCCAGTGTCGTCAAGCGCTCAAAAAGAGCGTCTTCATCGCTCAAAGAATGATTGATGGCGAACCGAATAGTCGGCAGCTCAATCTCTAAAGGCAAGACACACTCCTCCCCATATACTAACTTGAACGGGGTATGGCCAGTGGCTCGTTTGAAAGTCGTATTATAGGCCCACACTGCCACATATAACTTTTTATCCCAATCCCGTTTCTTTTCCGACACAGTTTTGGACAGGATGCCCACAAGCTGCTTGTTGGTGCTTTCCACCTGACCATTGGCTTGCGGATTATATGGGGTTGTCTTGTTATGCTTGATGTTCCACAACTCTGTCAAGCCTTTAATCACCTTATTCAGGAAATGAGTGCCGCGGTCCGACACTAATTCTTTCGGTGGACCAAACCGGCATATTATCTGCTCTAAAAGGAAACTAGCAGTTTCTTTAGCATCATCTTTCCTTGTTGCCCGTGCTTCTGACCACTTTGTGAAGTAGTCAGTTGCTACAATGATGTACCTCTTTTGCGTAGTCGATGACGGAGTAATAGGACCCACAAAGTCTATTCCCCACTTCTCAAATGGAAGTATCGCCATGATAGGGGTGAGTGGTCGTTTCCTATTCTCTCGACTATCATGCCGTTGGCAAATATCGCATCTCTTCACATATGCAAATGCATCCTGGAAGATGGCAGGCCACCAATAACCTGCTCTTAAAGCCTTTTGTGCTGTAAGCCGTCCAGCAAAATGGCCACCGCAAGCAGAATCATGGCACTCCTCCAAAATGAATGGCACCTCGTCAGGCATCACACACCGGCGATAAATATCATCAACCCCTTGCCGATATAATGTACCTGCGATCAAAGCAAACTTTAACGCTTGCTGCTTAATTTTCCTTTTCTCAGCTTTAGATAATTCGGATCCCGCCTCTCCTGTTGATAAATAATGCGTTATTGCAACATACCAGGAGGGAATAGATGCGGTATCTATTTTAAATATCATCTCCATGTCACTACCTTCAGCCCCAGATTCTTTCGGCTCCCCAAAGTCCACTAGACATTCCACGATGCCTTGCAACCTTGGTGGCTTACTCTTGATTTCATAATCAAATTCCTGCAAAGTGATCAACCACTTCGCTAAACGATCAGGCGGCTGTAGCTTATTCATCAATAGTCGAAGTCCCTCCGCCTTCGTATAAAGCACGACTTTCTCATAGAGAATGTAATGCCTGAATTTCTTGGTCCCGAAGACCATCGCTAGACACAGCTTCTCCATGTAGGTGTAGTTGATTTCGGATACCCCCAGCTTCCGACTAGCAAAAGCAATCGGGTGGTACCACTTCTCTTCCCAAATTTGGGCTAAACAGCAGCTAATACTATACATCGTGGCTGCTGAAAATATATAAAACACCTCACCTCTTTTAGGTGCTTTTAAAACGAGCGCTCTTGCTAGCTCTTGTTTCACATCCTCGAATGCTACCTTACAAGGGTCACCCCATATAAACGAACAGCTAAAGGACAATAAATTTGTAAGAGGCAACGTTCTTTCTGCTAAGGCGTTAATGAATCTACGGTAGTAACCAACCGAAGACAGAAAGCTATGAACTTCTTTCGGAGTGCGTGGTGGACCCATGGCAACTATAACTTTCACCTTCTCGGGGTCTGTCGCAATTCCTACCGAACTGACCACATGGCCCAGCAATAGCCCATAAGGTACTCCAAAAGCACACTTCCGTGGGTTTAGGGCGATGCAAAATTGTCTACAGCGCTCAAAGCATTTTCTCAAAATGATCAACTGCCTTTCCCTCACGGTGGCGGCCCCTAAGTCATCAATAAACACCCTCAACTCTTCAGGGGATATGTCACCGAACGTCTTATCGGCTGTTCGTTGCCACGAACCAGGCGCATTGCATAAACCAAAGGCCATCACATGGTAAGCAAAAGTACCAAACACAGTGATAAAAGTTGTTTTCAACTTGTCCTCTTCTGCAATTGCCATTTGGTTGTATCCTGCAAAGCAATCCATAAACGAATATATCTCCCTACCCGCTAATTGATCCAAAATCTGGTCAATAAATGGCAACGGGTAATAGTCCTTAACTGTGTGCTTATTCAACTCCCTGAAGTCTACACATAAACGGATTTGATTATTCTTCTTCTTCCTAATCACAACTGGCGAACACCATTCCGTGTGTTGCACAGGAAAAATCAGACCCGCTTTTCGAAGCTTCTGTAACTCTTCAAACAGCCCGTCCCTCAATTCGAAAGGCATACGCCTTACTTTCTGTCGTACAGGACGACTGCCCTCTTTCAACGGAATTGTATGAACAGCAAGACTAGGAGGGATGCCTCTCAACTCATCATAACTCCAGGCAAAGATATCACGGAATTCCTGGATCAAGGCCACATAGTCCTCCCTTTCTGATGAACTGAGCACAGAACCTAATTTGATTGGCCGCGAATCATCAAGCGTACCAAGGTCTAGCTCGATAACATCTGCATCTCTTATACGCTCTTGGGCCTCTATCGGCTCATTCAAAGTAATCTGATAGATGTCCTCCGTGGTGGATTCCTCTTTGGACTCATCACTCGATGATGCCTCACTAACAGATGAATCTTCTAATGTCTCCAATTCTGTAGAAGATAGAGGAGCTCTCTCACTCTGCGGGGACTCAGGATAAGCATCAACCACCACACGCTGGGCACCTCTGCCGAATATTAATCGACCGGCAGGTATATCTACTTGGCAATCCGCTTGCAAGATCCAAGGTCGTCCAAGTAATACTTGGTAACTTGGCCGCCCTGCAAAACGAATCACCCTAAAGTCCAACATGCATTCTACATTTGCAACAGTGACATGGACCTTAGTAATGCAGCCTTCCGGCTGTCTCAAACTATCATCTGCCATTCTGAGAATTGTGAAAGTATCTTTCTGTATCGCAAGACCCAACCTTTCCATCAGTTCAGAACTCATAATGTTAACAGATGATCCCGTGTCGACAATGGCATAATCTACTAATATCCCATCGACATAGGCTGCAACCCTTGGGCAATGCTTCTCAGCATGCTCGAACCAGTCATCACCAACTCGCGCAATACCCAAAGGTTCTACGATATACCCGGTACGTAGGATCTTTCTAAATTCCTTACGTACTCCTGGGGAAAGCTTAATAAGCTGTAAAAGATTCACATCCGGCTTGACTTCGCAAAGAGAGCTCGCCAAATCAAATTCATGATAGTTCGAAAGAGCTCGCTTTTCACGCCAAACCATCCGCTCTTTAGGTCGCTGAACTGGCTTTACTGCCTCTTTCTTAACTTTCACCTTCTTCTTTGGTGGTTCCTTATCGGCTTTACTTTCTACGGGCTTCAAAGGTCCCCCTTCTAGGGCAGGATCCAAAACTTGTGTTCCTTTGTCGCCTTGTTTAGGGTTTCCATCGACAGGCTTATCCATGTCGGCTTCTCTACCCTTTTTACCTCTCGTAAGGACAGCTCGTAGATTAGAGGTTTCAGCATCATTAACACGTACAGCCTCAATCAAACTAACCCCACTACCACTTGGTAGCTCCTCCACTGTAGTCTTTGGTCGTTGAAGTATTTGTTTAGGCCCATCCTCTCGCTGGGAATCATTTCCTTGGGCACGATGATTAACAGGCCCGGGTTGCCGACTACCTCGCTGGAGGGAACTAATCTTACTCCAGCAAGTAGCTGCTAAATGGCCAGATTTTCCACAAATGTCGCACTTAACATTTGGGCAATTTCTTGGATAGTGCTGCCCACCACACCATTTGCAACTAAACCTCGACGGTGCACCCTCCTCTGGGTATCTACTTCCTATCAAATTTTGTTGTTTTTTAAGGAAGTTGACATCAACAGCTATTTGTCGATATTGCTCCGTAATCATGTCGGTATAATGCTTCATCATGTCCTTAACCTCGCCAAGAACATTGGAAGAACTCGACTCATAGCCTTGGTCATTACCATGTCGTTCAATTGGCCTAACAATTCGATTAGGCACAGGCTGTTGAGCTACAGGCATGGTGTTAGAATTGACCGCCTGGCCTCCACCATTTGGAGCCATTTGACTGCCCGTAGGCATCGACATGCTAGGGGGAGCTGGTAATAAAGGGACATTCTGCATCATGTTCCCTCTCCCATTAGGATTAGCCATCGCTATCCCTTGGCCACTACTGCCATTGGCTATTGCCATATTGTTTCCCAATACTAAACCCATATTCGAGTTGCCTCTAGAAGCATAGGCTGCTTGTAGTCGGGATTCCACCTCTTGTGCTCGTGTAATGGCAGTATCTATATCCCCCAAGGGGACACTACTCAACTGCAATTGGATATTAAAGTCCAAACCATGCAGGAAATATTGCAATTGGGCAGCTGCAGGAATAGGGATAGAGGTGTCCAACTTACGGAAAACCTCTTTTATCTTCTTCGCATAAGCACGAATATCTTCGTGTGGGTCTTGGCGGGTCACGTTGAGTACAGGCAACCAATATTGCCCACCCCTTTCAGGGGCAAACTCCCTTCGAAAAGCTCCATAAAATGCATCAATGTTCAATATGGTTCCAGCTTCTAAACCATGATACCATATAGCGGCTCTTCCTTTGAGAGTCATATTGAAGAACATCATTAAATGTCCTTCTTCTTGAATGCGACAGTTAAACATCAGCTTTTGAAACTCCCTAATGTGAAGTTCTGCATCTTCCTCAACTAGCCCATTAAAAATGGGTAGCGGGTAACCTAGAGCCGGCAAATCCGTTGTTCCTGCTGGAATTGCAATAGGCTGCGCCATGACGAGGATTGGATTTGCACTAGGAATAGGGGACGGTGGGGTTACACCTCCCACAATTAATATAGACTGGCTTATGGCAGAAAGGGGAGCACTAGAGCTTCCACCTTCTCCTAACTTACTGCTTGTGGTCCTAAGACCACTAGATCCACTCCCTCGTAAGGGTTCAGCACCGCTACGCTTAGGGGAATATCTCCTAAAAATTTCAGCACGTCGCCTAGCTCTTTCGTCTCTTTCTTGCTTTTGGATTTCTGCTAGACAATGCTTATTACTAAATAACGGATCAAGCTCAGTATCCTCTGGCATAAACTGCTAGTTGGTCCTTAAACAACCAGGATTCGAGAACCGCCACTTTTAAGCAGCTCCCGGCAGACGCACCACTGATGGACCTAAAAACGGGCCGGCACTGGCTCATGCACTAGCCGGGCCTCATCACTACGCACAAGACAACCCCTCGGCCTCGCGGCCAGGAGCGTCTATCAAAATCTCTGCCTTCCTAAACATTGCGTTTGTAATACGTTGTAGTCCAACTGATCCTAACCCAATACTACTCCTCAGAGGGAGTCCCTTCCACATAGCCAAAAGGCTCGAATCACATACACATGGGGTTCCTCCTACAGCTGAATGCCGTCAACCCTCTGCGACTCTCCTACACCTTGGGGATTGGCCCCTCGATGCGTCGCTCAACATTTAGACATTTCGCACAAACGTCGCTCAAGGTACCAAATAAATGTATCCAGGAATGTACCCTTGTCCTTACTTGACTTCCCCTTTTTAGGATCCCACGACTAGCCTACAGCATGGGTATCTCACTGCCTCTCAACGTAGGTCATATTCCAAAAACAATTGCAATGCATGTCCAGGAGCTAACCACTGATACTCTTAAATTCGTTTCATGCTCCATGCATTTGGTGAATGTTTAGTGCTCAAACATTTAGCAAAACAGTATCGTGCACAAGTACAAAAACATTCTTTTAATGGTTTCCAACTACCATTCGTGCTTCGTTGCATGGGCCTAGCACCGAGGTGATCCTCGTGCTACTAAGCCCTTAATCTTAATTATCATCCGTCCTAAATGCTATGCATAGAAATCAGCAACTTTTCCATCATTTCACACGGCATTTAAACATATTTCAACTTCTCTACCCTTCCCCGTTTAAATAGTGCATCGTTGGATAGATTTATAGGGTATTTCACCATCATTTTATGTGGAAAAAACAGAAAAAGACACACTAGAACAAGAAGGTGGGGTTGAACTGAGGCAAATCCTCATGCTTCAGTCCCCACAAACATTCACAAGCATTGCTCTTATTTATCCTTATTTTTCGGACCCCAAAATGTATTTTTCCCCTATTTTTCATGGTTTTTCCCTATTTTCCCTTATTTTCCTTCATTATTTAATTGCTGGAAATTCAAAACAGGTTATGGGCTGTGGCCCTTAGTTCCTTCTTGCAGAAAAATGAGAGTTTAGTTGATGTTCCTATCCATTTTTCCATTTTTATGCCAAAAACCCTCATTTTCCCTTATTTTTCATGCTTTACGTGTTTTAACATATTATTTTGAACCACTAAATGCATATTTTTCTGATTTTTTGATCATGACCAACAAGAACTCATAGAAAACAGCATCATGAACAATTATTATCCCACATGAACACCATTTCATCCATCAAAAACCATAAAAACTCAAATTTCCTTTGAAAATTTTAAATTACCGCTTATTTGCGTGTTTCGGGTTTTGTATCCATGGCTGTAGATTTGGAAAACAGCAACACTTCATGTCCAGCAACATCACAAATCACCATTCTCAGCCCGTGTAGCAATCCGGTCCATGCCGGACAAGTCTCCATCATTCTTTCTTCTTCCTTCTTCTCCCCACATGATCTTGCCTTTAGAAGAGAGAGAGGGAGGAGAGAGAAAGACTAGAATCAGAAATCTCAAACCAGGCCACCATTGCGCGAGCGAAGGGCGGCGATAGAGTCAGGATACGGAGGGGATTCACTGCCAATGATCACTCGGGTAGGTTGCATTGAGGCTGGAGATTGAGCATCTCCATCCATGGCGAAAAAATCGGGCGCAGTTTCTCCACGCTTCCTCCACGATTTCTTCATTCACATTTCATGTGAAATGTCATGCTTCATTTAAATGTTGGGCTCCCAAAGGTCACTTGCCCATTTTGGCCAATTTTTGTCCACCTCTTCGCATCTTGACCGATTTCTTGGCCATTTCCCCGTCCGGACTCGGAATCGAGCTCTGAAAAATCCTGGGCGTCCGGCTTAGCATCCCGCATTGGCCAGTAGCTCGTGTCAACCCGCACGACTGTCTGAAAAATTATGAAAAATCACCAAGTGTCGCTCGGGCGCCTTTAAAGCACTTTGGCGCTTAAAATCGTCCTAGATCGAGCCGCCGCCTTTGACAATGAATATTTTTCCCTTGATATTCATAATTTTTTGCTATTTTTAAGCACTTCCCGTCACCTAAATTCCGCTCTCAATAGTGGCTAGTGGAAGAGATGTATCAAAGCATGTAAGGTAGCTCAGAAAGAGAACCTAGGTGAGGGGGTGAGGTTGGATCGTGTGTTGGTAGATTGCTGAAGGCAAGTACACTGGAAAACATTTTGAGCAATCGTAAGTTTAAGGCTGTAAAGAAAAGGTGATTGAGTGCACATTAAAAGATATGTCAAATGAGTTCTCAACTGTGGATGCACAATCTATTTGTGACAGGGTCGGCATTAGCACAACGACTTACTCAAAGATTTTCAAAGGTGTGAAGGTTGGGTTTGGTCGTGTGCTAAAGAGAAATAGAATCGTGCCTCTTCCTCAACCTTCAAAGTTAATAGAGGCTCGATGGCAACTTAATACAAAGGTTTTGGAGTTGATAGGAGATCCCATGCATGTTCAATGTGTGGAAACACTAAAGGTTGGGACCAAAAATGCATATGAGGTGAAGTTCACCGAACTCAATAATTACTATTTAGATTTGAACAAGGTGCAGCCGGCAATGGTAATGTACTACAATATGTCTATTGAGGAATGTAATGGTAAATTGCAGTTTGTTATAAAATTAGATGAAAATGAGATCGTCAAAGGAGTAAAGCTTGAAAGAGTTAGTGTAACTCTGATGAATAGAGCTTTACAATTCGACAAGAACAACCCACGCAACTTTAGTGTTCAATCTGAGCGCTATGTGTGGTGGTTCGCTGCATTTGAAGTTCCTAAGGAAACATTTGAGGTGTTGCAGCTATTCTTTATGCACACAAGCATTCCAAGCATCATCAATCATCAGGAACATGGTGAGATGCTCTCGGTTGAAGGGTATGGTCAATACTTGGTTGAATGGTATCTTGCAGGAGACTTGAAAACTTTAAAATGCATGTGTGGAATCTCCAATGGTGCAAATACAAAGAATCCAATGCTCTCGGTTGAAGCGTATGGTCAATATTTGGTTGAATGGTATCTTGCAGGAGACTTGAAAACTTTAAAATGCATGTGTGGAATCTCCAATGGTACAAATACAAAGAATCCATGCCTATATTGCTTGACAGAGAGGGTGGAAGGAAAGGACGGAAAGAAGAACTAGCGAAAGGTGACAAGTACTGCACCGACGCACAATAGAGAAGATCCCACTTGGAAGCCCATCTTCAACATTCCCTTGGATCGTATTCACATTTGTTCATTGCATGATTTTGTCAGAATCATGGAGAAACTTGTATATGAATACATTTGCTTTGCTTATAGGATGCAACCAGAAAAAGAAGCCATTGCAACGTGTAGGAATGTGGAGCAAGTGCTATCAGAAATTGGGCTACACAAGAATCAAGTGACGATTGAAAAAGATGAGAAGAGATCAAGAAAATCCGGTAACTTGCCAAAAAAGCCTTGCTTTGGAGGAGCAAAGACTAGGAAGTTTCTCTTAGTACCCATCAATGAGGAAGGGAATGTCATGGTTCATAGGCCGCAGGTCTATGATGGGTGGAAAAAGTTACATTTTGCAGTTCCTGATCGAAGTAATGGAGGAAAAACAAGATTGGCCAAAGCTAAGGTTTGGATAAGTCTTAACAAATTGGCTCCCTTACTTCGCAAGATGGTGTTTAAAAATGAAGATAAGCAAGAATTTATCAATGCTGTGCATAGCTTCTACGAAAACATGGTGGAAGCATGGGACAAAAGCTCTATCACACATTACATGGTGTGTACTAAGTTAATATTTTGAAATTGTATGAATTGTATAAACTATTGAGCATAGTTTTACTCATGTGTGATATGTGTCTTTGTAGCATATCCTTGAGGCACATGGGCTACACTTTGCAAAAAAGGGAAGCATTGGAATTCGGTCCACACAAGGGATGGAAAATTCACATTGGATAGCGCGTGGTACATATCAAAGAAAAACTGATCATGGTGGAGGGGTGAATGGTAGCAATCCAATGTTCTAATTGCTTTCTTGGTGGCATAGGATTATAGTAGCGGATGAAGCTAAACTCTCGCAAAAGAGAGCAAATGAAAGTGATGATGAATCAGCTCTATAGACATGATGGAATCATGTCGTGTCACTAAAAGAGTGCGTTATGAAGCCTCAAGTTCCAAAGAAAACCATGCCAAGTGGCTAGAAACAAGGCTTCGACAAGGCAGCAAATGGGTTCGAAAAGAGCTAAGATAGTAAGATGAATAATGTGAGTCAGTGTGAATGCAATTCCTAGTTTAAGAGAGAAAGAGAGAGTGTGCATCTATGTGAATGAGTCTCACAGTTTAGGATTATATAAAAGAGGGTTTCACTTTCTACCTTATTCATTGAGTTCTCACATCTCTTGTGCAGGAAAGATGGCTAGGTCTAAGGCACTTGCAAATAAGCTTCCGCTCAGAGCCCCATATCGTGTTCAGCCCCTTGGAGCATCTACTAGCTCAGATGCACCCCCTTCTCAACCTAATCCACCTTCCTCAAGTCGCCATCACAAGGGTCCTCCTCAGCATCCCCACAAGAAATACAAGTGGAAGCTAGGTACAGTGGCCTTGAGAGAAATTCGAAGGTATCAACGCTCTTTTGATTCATTCCGAAGGCAAGCTTCTCGAGACTTGTTCGCGAGATTGTGCGAGACCTCTACCGCACAGAAAGTAGGAGGTGGTTTTTGGTACAAGGTCAGGATAGACCTGATCCCTTCACAAAAGAATGTCTTCATGCTCTACACTGTGCTGCAGAGGCCTTTTTAGTTGACTTGATGACTGATGCTCAACGTTGTGCAATACATGCAAAGTGCATCACTGTAACTCCCAAGGACTTTCAACTTGTAAGAAATCTTCAAGCAATGAAGGATGCATTCGTTCTAATGGAATGAACACAGTTTGCAATGTTATATTTTTTGGCATAGTGTTATCCTCGTGCATTGGACATATGACTATGTCCCAGTGCAAAACTATTGTATGCGTCCTTAAAATATGAATTAAAATTTAACACTTGTCCTTCGCTCTCAACTTGGACTGTGCATCTTCACTGTATTTTCAATTCTTACTTACAGTTTTTGTTAGCACTGTCAATTTCAATAGGAATAACATGCAAAAATTTGTCATTTCTTGTTGTAGACTTTACTCCTAATGCCTCTGTATAGTTTATGTGGTGAGAAGTTTCTAAGGACTAGTAGTCGCGATGTTGATTTCTCAATTATCAATCCATCCATAATTTTGGTGTGGGATAATTTTTAAAATACTAAACTATATCGGAATGCGACGAAACTTCACACGCGCACTCGTTGGGTGGCCAAGAGCCCAAATTTTTTTTTTGGAAAAAAAAAGTGCCTGCAGACCCCTGGTCCGAAGTCTGGCAGAAAGTGGCTCCAGACGTCAGACTTAGAACCAGGGGTCTGCAGGCACTTTTTTTTCCAAAAAAATTTAATTTGGGCTCTTGGCCACCCAACGAGTGTGCGTGTGAAGTTTCGTCGCATTCCGATACAAGGTTATGGATTTACGATCACACGATGGACAGTGCATATGAAGCTGCATTAACCCGGTTTTGGGGTTTAAATGGGTCAAAAGTTCATTCTTCTTCTCATTTTCACATCTTGATTTCTTTGCTTCCTCCATTTTCACATCCCCAATCTCTGTCTCTTCTCCATCTTACCCTCCTTGCATGGCACGGACCAAGCAAGCATGTTGCTGCTTTGGCCCCGGGAAGACATCACGCCAAGGCCCGCCACTTGGAGCACAAGGTGGAGACTCCTCAAGTGCAGCAACAGGTGCTCCTCGTAGAGCACAAGGACCACCACAAAAGAAGAGGAGATGGAAACCGAGAACTGTCACTCTTCGAGAGATAAGGAGAATCCAACGTGGATACGAGCTTCTCATCCCAAAAAGTTCTTTTCATAAAGTTGTTCAAGAAGTCATGCAAGACTTGGAGCTGAAAGGGATGGGAAGATTTTGGGCACGAGTACGGGATGGCCCACTAGCAGGAAGGTGGACTGCTGCAGCCATGGAGGGCCTACAAACCGCTACAGACGGGTTTCTCACTGACTTGTTCGATGATACATAGCTTGCAGCCATCCATGCAAAGAGTGTTACAATCACAAATAAAGATATGAACTTTATCATTCGGCTTTGATACGACAAGAGGACCCCGCCATAGTTTACTAGATTAATGATGCAAGGTTTGTAATGGGTGTTACAGTGCCATAACATCTTGGAAGCCCAAAACATTTTGTACTCTGCCACATTGGAATATTTATTTATATATACATAATATCTCGTGCGATGTGTATTGAATTCAAATAGTTAAGTAAAGTTGTTTTGTTTTGTTTCTTGAAACGCATGACTCTTAATTTTTGTTTAACGTATGCACGCATCAAAAGTAGTAATACACGTTGAATTATGTTAATATATACGGATGCGTCATTCACGTACCACACATTATCGTCACACTTACACAATCACAAATGCAGTACTATGCATTGAATTATGTTAATGTATGCAAATGCATCATTCACGTACCACACATTATCGTCACACTTATACGAACCACACATTTATTTAATAAATATTTATTTTTAGGGACAAAGTAAAGTATCTTATATTCATCAAGAAAAATACATGTGATGGTAGATACAAAAAGTCGATAGCCAACAAGAACTCTCAATTGTTCCTTGGCTTTTTCTTCACTGGAGAGGAGGGGCTAACTTCCAATGAAAATATAAGTTCTTTCTTTGCTTCAAAAATGATGTGCTCCCCCTTCAGCTCTTTCTCTAGGAGAAGCGGATCCGAAACTTTAGCGAGGTCATCTAATGTCGCAAACACACACATAGCTCCACCCCGCGTTTAATCAAACAAATAAAGAAGCTTTGACTGCTTGATTAGCACCACCTTCTCTAAGCTAGATATCACAGATATCGCTCAAAAAGGTCCAAACTTGGTCAAAGCTCGAATTTTCATAATTATTTCTTGCCCTCCTGGTGAGCACTTCTTATGGAAAACCACAAAATCTGTAATAAGGTTACTGATATACTCCTTAAGAGCTGAATCCTTGCGTCGGTCTGCATGTCAAGGTCCTCCTTGCCTTGATGCAAAGTCATCTATATACAGTATGTCCTGAATGACAAAGTCAAATCAAACAATATATTTAGTGACTAACCTAAAGTTATCAAAAAGTGATGAAACTTGATGGTAGGGTGCGTCAGGTCCCCCGAAGTCCACTAGTGAAATCTTTGCCAAAAATGATGCCTGCAGCTGCCCTATCCGAATTCTAGCATCTGGGGCCACTTTCTGGCAAAGATTTCACCGGTGGACTCTGAGGGACCCGACGCACCCTACCATCAAGTTTCATTGCATCAAAATATATGGTAGTTAGAAATCTCACCTTCTCCAGATCATCTTGTATCTTCATTTCCTCGTGTGTCAGGGAGGCACCTCTTTGGGCACAGGGATCTACAAAATCCTTGGTAGGAAGCTGGGGCCTTGGTCCGAACAAATCATGCTGTAGTGCTTCAAATTAAGCATCGCGCACAAGTTAATCTTCTTCAATCAAGGTCATATGCTCCTGTGCTGCTATGATCGCACTCACAGTATCTAAGCTTGTACCATCATATCTTCCAATCTCTGCCATTGTTGGATGCATATCCGTGTAATCATAATCGATCAAGTCTTCCATTGAGTCCCTGAATAGGATAGAAAACAACTCTTCTTCCTTCATTTCCAAGTATTGCAGTACATCTGATAGAAGTAAGTATTGTACACCATCTACTTCAATGGGTATCAAGGAGGCAAGGTTGGGTTTGTTGACTTGTGGCTATTCTGAAGAAGATGGCACCATGAAAGCCAACCCTTGCTCTGTCACCACTCGATGTTCCTCTTCAACATTTATGAGCTCTCTAGGGGTATATCCAATGCAAGGAGATAAATTGCCAATGCGCAATCACACTCCATGAGATCCAAAGGTGATGTACCTAGTGCACTTCCCATGGGAATAGTGCATAGGATATAAAGAGATGAAGAGAGAAAGTATGAAATGAAACAATAAAACAAGAACTAAACTAGTTCTACCTTAAAAACCTTAAGTTTTAAACCATTAAGGGTTGCTTGCATACGATATTTAGTTATGGCTTTACTTACATCTTTGTAAAGTTTACATGCATATGTAAATGTGTTGATGTGAAAGTGTGTAACAAGTGTATGATTTTGCATAAATACCATAATTTTTAAATATTGCAAGTTTGTAAGTGAAAATATTCTATTGGCCAAAAAAATCCAAAAATTTACAAGTGTTGGATATTACAACTTGTGGTGTTGGGACTTTTAGGGAGACTCTACAATTTCTAAAATATGTGGAGCCACACACTTTCCGCTGGTAACAGTATCCTCAGGTCGGCTTCAAATTTTCCTACCATCTAGTTTAAAATAGAAGCTAATAGGTGGATTATGCATTAACATTGTAATTTCTTGGCGCATTATACTCAAGAGCCAATCATCCTCCATTTGTAACAATTGGGGCTCGCCGCCCTCACAAATGACAGTAACATCCACAGCTGCACTTTCACGCATGTCTTGATCAAGGCACAACCATTTACCCTTGAGCATCCTCCATCTACGATACTTGAACACTAGGCATAAATTTTATCGTGCGACAAAGTACCTGTAATTGGAAAGGAAAGTTAGCCGATTCATCCCAAAGTAGATAATAGTCAGCTAAGAGAGAAATTTTTTACCTAAAATCCATGTCCCTTGTTGTGACTCGACACTCCACTGTGTTAGGACTGTGAGTTATTTTTTATGTCCAAGTTTTGCCTAGAATCCTTGTTACATATTCCTCTGATGTATTTTTTATGACGTACGTGCTTTTGGTACATCTCAAACCCTTACATTCCTTGAACATGTGTGCAAAAATTGCAATCGGTATGAACCAATGTTGAGTGTTGAAATGACTTGTTTTTTGGCTGATTTTTGTTGTTTTTAAGAGCTGAATGGTTGATTTTATGGGATGATTGGTTGATTTGGAAGTGGTTTGAGAATGTTTTGGATGATATTGATTGTGTTTTGGAAGGTCATGATGTTTGTTGATGGTTCTGTGATGTTCTGATAGGTTCTGAATGGTTCTGTATACCTTCTGTTTTGTTCTGTTTTGGTCTGTTTTGTTCTGATTGTCTTCTGTAAAGAGGGATGGAGTATTGATTGATGAAGAATGAGATATTGTGAAAGTTTATTGAATGTTTTGTGAGAGTTTGGAATGGTTTGAGAATGAGTGATGTGGTTTTGATGACCTTCTGTGACCTTCTGTAACCTTCTGTAGGTCTTCTGTAGAGCTTCTGCTTCTGTTCTGTTTCTGTTCTGTTTCTGTTCTGTTTCTGTTCTGTAGCTGTTCTCGTACTGTTCTCTAGACTGTTCTGTATGCTTCTGTAAGTGTTCTGTGGAATGTATGTGTGACTTTGGGGAAAGTTTTCTAGCCTTGGAAAGAGGTGAATACAAGTGCAAAAGAGCTGAAAGAAGTGGAAGAAGTAGCTGTTGAAGACTCAAGAGAAGACTAGAGTGAAGTGACAGTAGTGAGCTATGAAAGGACACTGTAGTGGCTCTGGTGACTCTTCATATCAGACATACCTCTTGGGAGGGGTATCCATGTAACGTGTCCACTAACATCCTCTAGGACACGTCTTAGCAGTCCATCGGAAAGGTTGTCTAGAAGACTCCACCCGGCACTCCCATGGAATGTTGCGGGTTTTGTAATCTAGGACTTTCCGCGTCTGCCCCGTAACGGAAGTGTCCTGGGCGCTTCCCACTTAGGATCGAATGGAATTGTTGGTTGTTTTGCTAACAGCGACTAACGTCAGACCTGATCGAGCTACTTTACGCAGAACGCCCGGTCTGAAGCGGATTCATGCTGCACTTGGTTCAAGGAGAATGGGGAAACGAGAGGGATGCAAGGCTCGACCTCTCTGCCAAAAGGCATAGTCCCATTCCGTTCCCCTAAAACAGCTTGAATCGGGTAATTGGTATTTCCAAGTCATCGTTCTCCTTTCTTGTTTCGGTGATGTCCGTTGAAGACCTTGAGAAAAGTTCCCGGCTAACCGGGACCACCCATCCGTAGGACAGACCTATGGTCTATCCTCCGCACTTTCCTCAGTTTGTTTTAGTTAAGTAATTACCTACCACATTAGTTTGACACATACAAACAGCTTCCTTGATTAACCCTGTTAAGCACTGGTTCCTTCACGTAATCTTATCACAGGACATAAAGAAAACAATGCCAAACAACTCCTTTATTATCATTATATCCTTTTATCTTTGAAATACAAGGAGTTCCCGCCCGTAGGCGTATCCAGTAATCCTTCCTGTGATTACTATCCCAAGTTTCCGCCCGTAGACTAGTATGCGGGCCTCGAGATCCAATCCCGAGTCACGTTAGTCTCTTGTGCAGGGCCCGGAAGGCGAGGGATTTACAGCCAGAGCCCCCCCTGGCACCCAAGCGTCCTCCTGCTCCAAGCAGAACTCAACGGAGAGACCTCTCACGGCGGGTTCGGTCCACGTTCCCGGCGCGGTTCACAACCCCCTTGGTTAGGGTCAGGCAGGCAGTCGGGGGTAACTGAGCTGCCTCTCAGGCACCAACCTGAAGTATTTAAATATATTTTCATCCTTTAGTTCATTGAGCAAACAATGCAAACAGTCCTTTCTAAACTGTTACAAGCACAATCAATTTCAGTGGACTTTTAGCTGGCAAACTGTTAAGGAGTAACTCCTTTTCCTCCGAATGCAACCCGCATTCGATCCAGAATCAATTGCAACTTGGCAAGATTCCTATCATTCTTAGGGTCAGGGTCATACCCTTCCAATACATTAGGTTTGTTGTGGCAGGATCCAGCGACCATGTCGCCTTAGTTTATTGTCGGTCATTTGCTTCAAGGCAATGCCTAATCTTCCTTTCCCTTGGCAATTACTTTTCCAAGGAAAGTGAGTTAACAGGATGATTACTCATCCTCTTGTAAGTTAAATTCTTTAAATAACTTGCTAACCTCATTTCGAGAGATGGCAAGACTCTTTGCGGACAAATTCCAAGACTATACAATGTTGCGGCTTGTGCGCAAGTATTGCATCTATTCTACGGAATCCTCCTATCCATTTCTTAGTGTTCCGACCACGGGTCTCTAACCCTAGTCGAGTAACAGGATTTTTGGGGTATCCTTCAAGTCATTTCTAATTAGGTTTGGCTCATGATTCTAGAATATGCAACTCCGTCGGAGTTCCATCATGATCCTTAGGTTCACAGTTTTTGTCTAAGCGAGGTCAAATTATCCTTGTACTAAATCCTAGTTATCTCTTAGGATTCCTATGTTATACGATTCCTTGTGATTCATATTACCTAGTCAATTCAATTATGCTTGTTCTGCGACAAGAATGATCCTTCTAGGGTGATAAACCAAATCTAACGGGATCCAATTCGCGTAAACATGCGATTGATTGCCGTTTCCTTGGTGAGGTAAAATTACTTGCTAATCTGTACGCTAACTTTCCTAATTAATCAAGCCTATACTTTGTAGTCTATGCTCTCGAAACTTATGCATTGGCGAATCATACAATCTTTCCTTGGTGCACGATAATTTGGTTACTAACTTTTCCTAGGACCTCCTACTAGGTCTTACATCAATAGTCGTACCTACAACCTTGTTGTTTATCCTTTTTCATCCTATGCTTTTACGCCTAATTACTGCTCTTAATGATTGACCTTTTTCTCATGACGACTACGCAATTTCTAACATTCTTCTAGCCACGAAGTCGTTGGTGAAACACAAGCGAAACTAGTGTTATTCTATTCCATCTTATAACTATTTTGCAAGTCATACGTTCACTTTAGTACCCTATTAATTCTTTCCGAATGAAACCTTATGGCGCTTAACCTTTTCCTATGAAATCATTACGAGAGGTATGTTACCTAATGTGCAGTATACGCTTAATCTACCATATCTAGGATGACAAATAATGCACATATAAATTCCGTTTCCTTGCTTAGGATTAGATTCCTTACCTTGATAAGGTACCAACTACATGCATCTAACCCTCTAATCGTTCAATCTTTCATAACGTTCAAAAGAAGCATTTCTTTCAATTTCCATATGCTTTTAATTTAAACGTAAACATGAAATTCCCTTTCTAAGCGCGCCTAACCATTTCATTATGCGGAATTAACACGGAAGAACCTGGACTTGTGGAGTCGGGGTGATGTCCACTTGCACGTTTGGAGTCGAACCTCCCGCGGTTGCCTCCTGGGATCTTTTAGGAGCCATCGTAGTCGTAAATTCGATTTACGATCCGCTTTGTGCTCGTATGCGGATGGTTTCCTCTTCGGAATAGAACTTCGACTAAAGCTTCGGAATTCCCACGAATTCGAATCGGCGCGGTAATTGGACGGCTTGCGGACTTTATGTCTTTGTCCGAGTCTCGTCGAAGGCTCTTGTGAGGTCTTTATGGCCTCACCGTCTCCTTCCTTGGAAATCCCGGGGTCTTTAACGGATCTGCGGGGAGATACCGAGGGAAAGGCCTTTTGGGCCAAGGGTGGAAAAATGGCCTTAAAGGGGTGGAAAAAAAAAGTGGAAGATAGGGTCGTGGGAAAGGCCTTTTTGGAGGCCCCCCTATGGAAGCTTCCAAAAGAGCTTCTGGTGGGCACGTGGACAGGCTGTGGAGACGTGGCGACGGCTGGCGGCCTGGCGAGGCCCAGCAGCAGCGAGGCGGCGGTGTGGTAGCTGGTGGCGACGCTGGCGGGGTAGCAGCACGGCAGACTGGCGGCGTTCCTCCTTACGTTGGCAGCAGCAAGGCGACTCACGTCCTCTCCTCCACGGCCGACAGGCTTCCCTCCTCTCTCACCAAGCACAGTCTTTCCTCCCTCTCCTTACAGAGTCCTCTCCACTCCCTTCCTTTAGCCCACCCCCCCTCAAGGGGGTGTTTATATAGGCCGTGGGGGTGGGGAAGGGGTCTCCCCCACGTGGGGGATCTTCCCATGCAAACTCCTCTTTCCCATCCCCCCTCACACACTCCCTTTCCTCCAGCCATGCATCGGCTGGGGGAAAAGGGATAAATACATAAAAAAATTTGCCTTTAATTAATTGAATTTGCCCCTCCCAAGAGGGTGTTCCCGTGCGGTTAGCGGTTTTTATCCCCCAGTTCAATTTACCATTTGCAGAGGCCCTATTTCTCTTGTGCGGCTCACACATTACGCAGCCTAATAATTCAAATGCGAGAGATACCCTTTGCATAGGGTTTGCACGGCGTGCGGGAAGTAATATTTACGGTACGGTACATGGAAATATTACATTCTCTCCCCCTTAGAAGAATCGAGATGTCCTCATCTCGAGATAAACTGGGGATATTGAAGATTGAGAGAGCTTTCATCCATCCAGGTAGCATCCTCTTCGGGGTAATCTTGCCACTGGACGAGGCATTCTCTCAAGGATCTAGATCTCAACTGTCTCTCCCTGACCGTGGCCAATACCTTGACGGTGTCCCTCGCTGAGCTTGGGGCATTGCTTTCTGAAGTGACCGAGTTCATTGCAGTGGAAACATCGGATGTTTCGGCCATTACCGTGAGTAGGAACAAAGTTGTTGACGTTATTTGTCCTTGCCTTCTTTCTTTGTCCCTGATTGTGGCCTTGAACTCTCTTAACCTGGGGTCTGAATGCTCCTCCGCTTGGGTCGCTATAAGACCAATTCTTAATACTCCTTGGTTTAGCTTGCATTTCCTGAATTATGGGTGCCGCTCGAATGAGTGCATCCTGAAGATCTGATGGTCTCATAGATTCGAGACGGGTATTTACAGGTGGATTTAAGCCTGCGCAAAATTTGGACACCTGCTGTGTCGTGTCCATTCGTGGCGCATACTTTAACAGTGAGACAAACTTAGAGTAGTATGCGTCAAGCGTGAGTCCTAACTGTTTTAGCTCATAGAACTCATTCATTTTCTGTGTACGATATGCGGGTGGCAAATATCTCCCTTGCACGGCTTGCTTTAACTTCTCCCAGGTAACGGATCCCTCTGAAATCCCTTGATCCCTGCACCATTGTTTCCACCATAGTCTGGCTTCACCGGTGAGTTTTAATTTGGCGAGCATGGCCTGATTGGTTGGTGCAGTGCCAGCGGCTTCGAAGTAGTCCTCATACAACAACTCGAGCGATGATAATCCAATCATTATATTTAGTTTGGGGAAAACAATATAGTATTGGATTTGTCTACAGGAACTGTGTAGTAGTAGGGTTTTGGGTCATGTATCTTTAGGAATCGATAATTCATCGGAAGTTTGGGATATCCTTTCCGCTGGAAACCATACTTCCCATGGCGGCCCAATACCTTGATCCTATCAGCTGGAATTACACGGGTTACTTCCTCATATACATATGAGTTTAATTCAACCCTCCGACCTTGAATATGCAAAGCCGAATTCACGTGAGCTTCCACAAAAATGAACAGCTTCACGACTTTCAAATCTTCCAACCACTTGATCCTCTTCAAGTTGGTTTGTAGATAAGCAAACCGGTGGGCAGCTATGTAGTAGATTCCTGAAGACCCAGTCCATCTTCGCTCTATATATAGCGGTGATGGGTTATAAGTTTGCTCCAAGATGTTCATCATTTCAATTCTCTGCCTATAATGCGGAGAATGCATCGCAGTCATGAACATGATCCGGAATACCAAGAACTTATTCCACGCCTCGTAATTCTGCAAGACAGTATTGAAGATGAGAAAATGTTTGGACAGGAACAATTTCTTTACTTCACTTCTAATGAAATCTTATGGAAACAATTCCATTATAAGTCGGCTCTGATACCAACTGTAACGTGTCCACTAACATCCTCTAGGACACGTCTTAGCAGTCCATCGGAAAGGTTGTCTAGAAGACTCCACCCGGCACTCCCATGGAATGTTGCGGGTTTTGTAATCTAGGACTTTCCGCGTCTGCCCCGTAACGGAAGTGTCCTGGGCGCTTCCCACTTAGGATCGAATGGAATTGTTGGTTGTTTTGCTAACAGCGACTAACGTCAGACCTGATCGAGCTACTTTACGCAGAACGCCCGGTCTGAAGCGGATTCATGCTGCACTTGGTTCAAGGAGAATGGGGAAACGAGAGGGATGCAAGGCTCGACCTCTCTGCCAAAAGGCATAGTCCCATTCCGTTCCCCTAAAACAGCTTGAATCGGGTAATTGGTATTTCCAAGTCATCGTTCTCCTTTCTTGTTTCGGTGATGTCCGTTGAAGACCTTGAGAAAAGTTCCCGGCTAACCGGGACCACCCATCCATAGGACAGACCTATGGTCTATCCTCCGCACTTTCCTCAGTTTGTTTTAGTTAAGTAATTACCTACCACATTAGTTTGACACATACAAACAGCTTCCTTGATTAACCCTGTTAAGCACTGGTTCCTTCACGTAATCTTATCACAGGACATAAAGAAAACAATGCCAAACAACTCCTTTATTATCATTATATCCTTTTATCTTTGAAATACAAGGAGTTCCCGCCTGTAGGCGTATCCAGTAATCCTTCCTGTGATTACTATCCCAAGTTTCCGCCCGTAGACTAGTATGCGGGCCTCGAGATCCAATCCCGAGTCACGTTAGTCTCTTGTGCAGGGCCCGGAAGGCGAGGGATTTACAGCCAGAGCCCCCCCTGGCACCCAAGCGTCCTCCTGCTCCAAGCAGAACTCAACGGAGAGACCTCTCACGGCGGGTTCGGTCCACGTTCCCGGCGCGGTTCACAACCCCCTTGGTTAGGGTCAGGCAGGCAGTCGGGGGTAACTGAGCTGCCTCTCAGGCACCAACCTGAAGTATTTAAATATATTTTCATCCTTTAGTTCATTGAGCAAACAATGCAAACAGTCCTTTCTAAACTGTTACAAGCACAATCAATTTCAGTGGACTTTTAGCTGGCAAACTGTTAAGGAGTAACTCCTTTTCCTCCGAATGCAACCCGCATTCGATCCAGAATCAATTGCAACTTGGCAAGATTCCTATCATTCTTAGGGTCAGGGTCATACCCTTCCAATACATTAGGTTTGTTGTGGCAGGATCCAGCGACCATGTCGCCTTAGTTTATTGTCGGTCATTTGCTTCAAGGCAACGCCTAATCTTCCTTTCCCTTGGCAATTACTTTTCCAAGGAAAGTGAGTTAACAGGATGATTACTCATCCTCTTGTAAGTTAAATTCTTTAAATAACTTGCTAACCTCATTTCGAGAGATGGCAAGACTCTTTGCGGACAAATTCCAAGACTATACAATGTTGCGGCTTGTGCGCAAGTATTGCATCTATTCTACGGAATCCTCCTATCCATTTCTTAGTGTTCCGACCACGGGTCTCTAACCCTAGTCGAGTAACAGGATTTTTGGGGTATCCTTCAAGTCATTTCTAATTAGGTTTGGCTCATGATTCTAGAATATGCAACTCCGTCGGAGTTCCATCATGATCCTTAGGTTCACAGTTTTTGTCTAAGCGAGGTCAAATTATCCTTGTACTAAATCCTAGTTATCTCTTAGGATTCCTATGTTATACGATTCCTTGTGATTCATATTACCTAGTCAATTCAATTATGCTTGTTCTGCGACAAGAATGATCCTTCTAGGGTGATAAACCAAATCTAACGGGATCCAATTCGCGTAAACATGCGATTGATTGCCGTTTCCTTGGTGAGGTAAAATTACTTGCTAATCTGTACGCTAACTTTCCTAATTAATCAAGCCTATACTTTGTAGTCTATGCTCTCGAAACTTATGCATTGGCGAATCATACAATCTTTCCTTGGTGCACGATAATTTGGTTACTAACTTTTCCTAGGACCTCCTACTAGGTCTTACATCAATAGTCGTACCTACAACCTTGTTGTTTATCCTTTTTCATCCTATGCTTTTACGCCTAATTACTGCTCTTAATGATTGACCTTTTTCTCATGACGACTACGCAATTTCTAACATTCTTCTAGCCACGAAGTCGTTGGTGAAACACAAGCGAAACTAGTGTTATTCTATTCCATCTTATAACTATTTTGCAAGTCATACGTTCACTTTAGTACCCTATTAATTCTTTCCGAATGAAACCTTATGGCGCTTAACCTTTTCCTATGAAATCATTACGAGAGGTATGTTACCTAATGTGCAGTATACGCTTAATCTACCATATCTAGGATGACAAATAATGCACATATAAATTCTGTTTCCTTGCTTAGGATTAGATTCCTTACCTTGATAAGGTACCAACTACATGCATCTAACCCTCTAATCGTTCAATCTTTCATAATGTTCAAAAGAAGCATTTCTTTCAATTTCCATATGCTTTTAATTTAAACGTAAACATGAAATTCCCTTTCTAAGCGCGCCTAACCATTTCCTTATGCGGAATTAACACGGAAGAACCTGGACTTGTGGAGTCGGGGTGATGTCCACTTGCACGTTTGGAGTCCAACAGCCATCGTAGTCGTAAATTCGATTTACGATCCGCCTTTGTGCTCGTATGCGGATGGTTTCCTCTTCGGAATAGAACTTCGACTAAAGCTTCGGAATTCCCACGAATTCGAATCGGCGCGGTAATTGGACGGCTTGCGGACTTTATGTCTTTGTCCGAGTCTCGTCGAAGGCTCTTGTGAGGTCTTTATGGCCTCACCGTCTCCTTCCTTGGAAATCCCGGGGTCTTTAACGGATCTGCGGGGAGATACCGAGGGAAAGGCCTTTTGGGCCAAGGGTGGAAAAATGGCCTTAAAGGGGTGGAAAAAAAAAGTGGAAGATAGGGTCGTGGGAAAGGCCTTTTTGGAGGCCCCCCTATGGAAGCTTCCAAAGAAGCTTCCAAAAGAGCTTCTGGTGGGCACGTGGACAGGCTGTGGAGACGTGGCGACGGCTGGCGGCCTGGCGAGGCCCAGCAGCAGCGAGGCGGCGGTGTGGTAGCTGGTGGCGACGCTGGCGGGGTAGCAGCACGGCAGACTGGCGGCGTTCCTCCTTACGTTGGCAGCAGCAAGGCGACTCACGTCCTCTCCTCCACGGCCGACAGGCTTCCCTCCTCTCTCACCAAGCACAGTCTTTCCTCCCTCTCCTTACAGAGTCCTCTCCACTCCCTTCCTTTAGCCCACCCCCCCTCAAGGGGGTGTTTATATAGGCCGTGGGGGTGGGGAAGGGGTCTCCCCCACGTGGGGGATCTTCCCATGCAAACTCCTCTTTCCCATCCCCCCTCACACACTCCCTTTCCTCCAGCCATGCATCGGCTGGGGGAAAAGGGATAAATACATAAAAAAATTTGCCTTTAATTAATTGAATTTGCCCCTCCCAAGAGGGTGTTCCCGTGCGGTTAGCGGTTTTTATCCCCCAGTTCAATTTACCATTTGCAGAGGCCCTATTTCTCTTGTGCGGCTCACACATTACGCGGCCTAATAATTCAAATGCGAGAGATACCCTTTGCACAGGGTTTGCACGGCGTGCGGGAAGTAATATTTACGGTACGGTACATGGAAATATTACAATCCACGACCTAAGAGTGATTTTTGAGAGTGATTTTTGAGAGATTGTAGTGAGGATATGATGTATTATTGATAGAGTGAGAGAGAGAGAGTCAGAGATAGCCAATTCTACTCAAACAGAGTGATTGTATATGAGAGATTGAGAGAGAAGACTATGAAGATATTGAAGATGAATACTATGTGATGTATTTCCATTCAAAGATGGTGTACTCCTTTGTTTTCTTTGTTCTATTGATGGATTTTATGAAGATATTGAAGAATATGGTTGATTCTATTAAAAACCGTGGGAGATCTACATGATGCTGCATGAAGATTTGTTGTGCCTGGTGTTCTTTTCTTCATTGTGATCATATGAAATATGAAAAACAAGCTTGTTGATGTTACAAGATAGATTTTCTTGCAAGAGAATTCCCTTTTCCTTGGTGTTTCTCTCGGGGCTCCATGTTTTTGGTGCGCAGCCGGGAAACCTTGCCATCAACAAGCACCAAAAGAGGCTGAAAATGAAGGAATTGGCATTGCCAAGAAGAGAAGAATTCAATGGATGTTTGTAAAATTCCTTCTTCCACTGAAGAGTTGGAATTTCTCATAATCAAAGCCACTTTTCACAAAAAGTTCATCCCACAATGGCGGAAACACATCACCATCATGATGCATGCTCTATGTGGTGGACAGTTTCCTCTTCCTATTGAAGCAGCAGAAACTTGCATCTTGGTGGCAAACTGTTTGGGAACAAACTGAAGAACAGAAACAGAGAGAATGACCATCCATGGAAGATTTGGCATTCATTGAAAAGTTTCCAGACAACATCAAGTGGGAGATTGTGAAGAAGCTTCAGGAGTCTTGGTCTGTAGAGGTTCACAAAGACAAGAAGGAAAAGAGTTGGAATTTGTTCGTGGACGCTCAACAGCAAGATACATGGGATGCTTGGTGTACTGATAATCTTCTGTTTGTTCAATTAGCAACCCACTGGAAGTTGGTAGACAGAGTGTTTTTCACAACATACACTATTGAAACCATCAGAAGCTGGCATTACTATGATGATGGTACCACCACAATGCTCAGACGTATGCATTTTGACACCTTCAGAACAGAATACCTTCCTCTGTGTAGTGGCATGAAAGCAGAATTCAGGGACGTTGAAAAGAAAGAAGTAGAAGAAATGTTGACAAGAGAGTCCTCTAGAGACTGAAGCCTTCTGTTAACCCTCTGTGGAGCACTAACAACATAGTGGAGTCAACCCCCTGATGAATGACGCAATAAAAAGGCAAGCGTTGGAACGAGTCCAGAGGTACGTGAGAAGAGAGAAAGCAAGAATCAGAGCCGAGAGCGAGCTCGCAGCAGAAGCCGCCTTTGACGCCCTTGCGGAACTCTTTACAGAAGTCCCAATGGCACATCAAGCCCTTCCTCCTCTTGCTGGAGGTCCACTTCCAAGCCAGATCCGTCCTGGAAATATTGATGACAGGCCAGCGAATGTAGTCCCATTGCCAGTTTTTAAGGGAGAGTACAATGAAAACCCCGATCTTCATGTAGCAGAGTTTATGGTAGCGTGTGTGGCTAACAATGCCAGAACCCCTGAGCATTGGTTAGCAATATTCCCCGCCACTTTCAAGGGCGCGGCGTTTCAGTGGTATGAAAGACAAGCAGCAGGAACTTTTGGCACATGGGACGACCTGAAGTTGGCCTTCCTTACTAAATTCAGGCGTGAAGGTTTTGAAGAGCGGATGAGAGAGGAATTCATGAACCTAAGTCAGTCCTCTGGAGAAAGAGTAGAAGCCTATGTCTCACGAATGGAATCCATCCTGAAGAGATGGACTAACCATAATCTAGATGATGGCATTCAAAAGGGGGTATTTCTCAGAGAATTACAACCAGAAGTCCGTAAGTTTGTGGAGCTACAAAGACCAGCCACCCTGCAAGCTGCAACAGAAGGTGCAAGACTGTACGATGAAGTGGAAGCTCGATTGGCGATGAATTCAGGAAGAGGAGTCCTACCTCCTCTGATGCCAGGAATGATGTACCCACCAAATGTAGTTCCAGGGACTGTTCCCTATCCCTACCAACAGATGCCCTCAGTATCACAGTACAGTGCACCAAATCCATAGTGGCCACAATCCATGCCTCAAATGGTGGTTCCACCACAACAACCATGGTCTCAATCAATTTCCTCAATGCCAAATCAGCAGCAACAGTGGAACCCTACCAACTGGAGTCAACAGCCAACAGTTCAAACAGGAGCACTGAATCAGAACCAGAACAGAGACCCCTCTGTACCAGCCCAACCAGTTTATGCAGTGATTACAGAAACTCCTCAAAACCCTTCTGCCAGTACGTCCGGAGGAGAAAGCTTGAAGGATTATTTATCCAACTCAGTTGCAAACATAAAAAAGGAGTTGATGGATGTGATTACAGAACAACTACAGACGTTGAAAGTGAATACCGCAAGCATATCCAACGTTGCAGGAGCAGGAAGAGATGTGATGCGGTCAAACACTTGGTGTGGTAAGTGTCATCAAGCAGGCCATTTAGCCACTGAATGTACACGGAAACCAACCATCCCTGGAGCCTTCTGTTCCTACTGTTTGCGGAAGAATCATACAGAGGACATTTGCTCCCTGAAGGAGATGCATGATAGGAGAAGGAAGGAAGAAGACGCAAGATTTAACTTGCTGGAATCCAAAATGACAACACAAGATATTGGACCCAAGCCTAGAGAGTTTGGTCCTAATTTCGGACCCAGAAGATTTCCCTCCCAAAGTTACAGAGGAAGACAGTCTGGCGGTGGTCAGAGATCAGAAGTGGAGTGTTACAGATGCGGAGAAAAGGGACACATCTCACCAAATTGTCCAAATCCTCGAAGGTCAGTGGATTACAAGCCCTTATGCAGTCGATGCAAAGGAGAAGGCCACACTGCAAAAGACTGTCCAAGCCCAGCCCCAGTGAAAAACAGTGCTACTGATAGTCCGGTCAAGGCCCAAGAGCCTACCTCCAATTTGGTAGAATTGGAAGTTGCTGCCATCACGCGTGCAAAGCAGAAGGAACCACCTATCCAGAAAGAAAATAATGCTCCTGCCAGAACAGTGAAGTTCAATCTTCCACCAGAAGAACAGAACCGAACAGAGCCTAACAGTGCCGTACAGAGCCCTACAGTGCCACAGAGAGTTACAGAGACAGTTACCGAGGCAGGACCAGAGGTCCAGGAGACAGAAGAGGAGGAAGTGCCACAAGTGGCAGAAGAAGTTCCTGTAATTCCTCTGATGGAAGGAAGAGGGAAAATGAAAATGGGTGTTGCCCCATTCCCTAATCGGTTAGAGAAGCCAGTGGATCCTATTAAGGAATACGATCTGGTCAGAGATCTAGATACCTTTAAACCAAACCTCACATTCCGACAATTATTGATGTTGTCTCCCAGTTGCCGGAAAAGATTCAAAAGTATACTGACAAAAAGACGTGGTTTAAGGATTGCTCCCTCAACAGCAACAAAGCCCAACAGAGCTTTAGAGCCTGTAAAAGAAGTGGATGTGGCTAATGCTTTCCTAGATCCAGGTACTCCAGAGACTGGCGCGTGGATAGAAGGCTGCTTCATTGCAAATGCACTGATTGATGGTGGTTCATCAGTGAACATTATGACGGATGTGACGATGAAGGATCTAGGCCTACAAGGTGTGCAACCAACCCAATGGCTCATCAGACTGGCGGATCAGAGTAGAATCAAGCCTTTGGGCATTCTTCCATATGTGAAGACTACTGTGGCTGGAAAAGATTATTGGCTGACCTATTTGGTGGTGAAGCCAAACTCTTATGGTACATCCTATCCTCTGTTACTAGGCAGACCATGGCTTTTTGAAGCCCGAGCAAGGACGGATTGGTTTAAAGGAACTTTGACCTTGGGTAGAGGACCCAACAAAGTGGTGCTGAAACTGTATGGTTCTCAAAAAGGACATGGATCCACCTCCTTGGAATTATCTTCTGACTCCCCTAATGAGGTTGCGGATGGAACATCAGCAGACGAAGATGCTGTCAAACAGATCCTTCCCAAGAAAACAGTGGCACATTCCTTAACAGTGGATACTGTAGGCCAACTTCCAAAAGATGCCAAGCCATTATCAATGGGTGAATACTTCCTGCCTGAATCAGGCATGACTTCTGAAATCACTTCTGACAGTGAGATAGAAGCATGGATGTACTGTTCTCCCTGTTACATGGCCACAGCAGAAGCAGAAGCAGAAGCAGAAGCAGAAGCAGTGACAGAGGCAGAAGAGGAAACAGAGAATCTATTCTTCTGTTACAGAGCTCCTACAGAGACAGAAACAGAAGCAGAAGCAGAAGCAGAGACAGAGACAGAAGAGGTTGGATATGATATGGACGAAGAAGGTTATGAAAGTGAAATGGAAGGGTCTATCCCACCTGAAGAGGATATATTTGAGGAAGAAGTTCCAGAAGCATCAGAAGCCGATGAGCTCATGCTATGGGACAGCATGGTGATGGTACCATTTGGTCTGGTAAATGGATCTTCTTATATGCAAAATCTTTATCAGGAATGGATTAAGAAGAACAAGCCGTCTTTCAGCAGTGGCTCATGCCGTCCTAACCCATCCTTGCCAAAGAAAGATGATGATGATGCACCGTGCCAACAAGCACCAGTCCCACAAACCCAACAGGCATCAGAGGGTCCCTGCTATGTGACGTTCTTGGATGTGTTATCATCAGAAGATGAGTCTTCAAGCCAAGAGGTAATTAATTTTGAAACCAAATCCGAAACGGCTCTGATCCCATTTCAACGTCTTAAGGAGCAACCTAAGTCTCTACCAAAAGAAGAAGTTGGTTCTAGTGGGACATCAGAAGAGGATACCACTCCCTTGAAGGAGTCGGATCTCTACCCAGAAGCAGTCCGCGGGACCTTTATCCGTGAAGTAGAAGGTGAAAGGCAGTTAACCTTTGTGGATGCAGAAGGCACTGAACGCCACTTGAAGGTGGGTAGCAGTCTCCCAGAAGAGAAGTTGTCAACTTTGTACAACTTGTTGAAAGAGAATTTAGACGTGTTTGCATGGTCTTACAAAGACCTAAAGGGGATTGATCCCACAATATGTCAACATCATATTGACTTGGAGCCTGATGCCAAGCCAGTACGGCAACGACAGAGGCGAATGAACCCGAATTATTCCACATTGGTGAAAGCGGAGCTGCTGAAGCTTCTGGAAGCCGAGTTCATCTATCCAGTGGCAAACAGTGAATGGGTTTCACCCATCGTGGTTGTACCCAAGAAGAATGGCAAATTGCGAATATGTGTGGATTTTCGAAAGCTTAATTCCAAGACAAAGAAGGATCACTTTCCTATCCCTTTCACAGACCAACTGTTGGACACAGTGGCAGGACATGAACTTTATTCTCTTTTGGATGGATTCAGCGGATACAACCAAGTGCAAATCGCAGAAGAAGACCAATCCAAAACAACCTTCACCACAGAATGGGGGACCTACGCTTACCGAGTGATGCCATTTGGGCTCTGCAATGCCCCTGCTACTTTTCAACGAGTCATGATGGCCGCATTTCAAAATCATCTGCACGACTTTATTGAGGTATATTTGGATGACTTCTGTGTCTATAGTTTGATCCGTGAACACTGGGAACATCTGGAACAATGTTTTGATCGATGCCGGGAGTATGGGATTTCCCTCAACCCCGACAAATGCATCTTTGGGGTCTCTTCTGGAGTTCTGTTGGGCCACATTGTCTCTGCACAAGGGATATCAACAGACCCTGCAAAGATCGAAAAGATTGCAGCTCTGACAGCACCCACCAACCTCAAACAGTTGAGGGGATTCCTAGGCCATGTGGGTTACTACAGAAGGTTCATAGCTCATTTTGCAACAAAGGAAACTTCCTTGCACAAGCTCCTGAGGAAAGATGCAGAGTTTACTTGGACGGAAGAATGTGACAAAGCCTTCCACACTCTGAAGCAGTGTCTGATAGAGGCACCCATTCTGCAACCTCCTGATTGGACGAAAGAGTTCCATGTACACACTGATGCATCAATTGAAGGCTTAGGTGCTGTCCTCTGCCAAAAGGGCTCCTCAAAGCTGGACCAACCGATCTATTATGCAAGCCGAAAAGTCACTGATAGGGAACGGAACTATACAGTGACAGAGCTGGAGTGCTTTGCAATGGTGTTTGCCCTGGAGAAGTTCCGCCATTACCTCCTATCCACCCACTTTAAATTTTATGTGGATCATGAGGCCCTATCCTTCCTAATGAACAAAGCAGATGTGAAGGGACGAATGATGAGATGGCTCCTTTTATTCCAGGAGTTTGACTTTGAGGTGATTACTAAGCCTGGTCGTTCCCATGTTCTGGCTGATCATCTGTCGCGTATCCCACAAACTGCAGACGAGGAGCAGGATGATCCAGACCTCCCTGATGCTTCCTTATTCTTGGTAGAAACTGTCACTCCCTGGTATGCGGACATTGCCAATCTGCTGGCAACCCAACAGTACCCTCCTGGTATTTCTAGTCGGGAAAGGAAGAAGCTCATACTAGACTCAGCCCCATACACCTGCTCGGCGGTGCACTGTACAAGAAAGGCAAAGATGAAGTGCTCAGAAGATGTGTTGCAGGAGAAGATATTGGGATTGTTCTGAAGGCTTGCCACGACGAGCCATGTGGAGGTCACTTTGCAGGAGAAGCTACAGCCAGGAAGGCTCTGCTAGCAGGTTATTGGTGGCCTACCATCCACAAAGATTCCTATGATTACTGTAAAAGATGTGATGCTTGTCAAAGAATGGGGAAACCCACGAAGACAAGTGCCATGCCACTGCAACCTATCCTTCCCTTGAAGCCATTTGAGAAGTGGGGCATTGACTTCGTAGGTCCAATTGATCCTCCTACCAGAAGGAAACAGAACCGATACATCCTCGTATGTACGGATTATGTCACAAAGTGGTGTGAAGCTAAAGCCCTAAAGCGGGACGATGGTAACAGCGTGGCCCTGTTCATGTACGAGAATATCATCACCCGTTTTGGCAGTCCCTTAGAACTGGTAAGTGATAGAGGCACGCATTTCCTTAACAAAGTCATGGAAGAGTTGACAGAGTTGTATAAGATCCGCCATCGCAAGTCCACTCCTTATTACCCTAGAGCCAACGGCCAAGTTGAAGTCACCAATCGCATCCTCTGCTCGATTCTGACAAGAACAATTGCCGCACATCGTCGTGATTGGGACGATTGACTTACAGAGGCCCTCTGGGCGTACAGAACCTCCCATAAAGCAGCCACGGGACAGACGCCTTTCCAGCTGGTGTATGGAACAGAAGCTGTTTTTCCTGTTGAACTAGAATTACCCTCTTTGAGAGTGGCTATCAAAGAGCGTTTGGGGGATGATGATTCACTGCAACGCCATCTTCTGCACTTGGAATGTTTGGACGAAATTCGCAGGATGGCTCTACAGTGCATGGAAGCCATGCAAGCTCGACGCAAGGCTTACCATGACAGTTTCATCAAGCACAAGGAGTTCAAAGAAGGTGATTTGGTCCTAGCCTATGATTCACGCTTTGGCAAGTTTCCTGGCAAGCTCCAACAGCAGTGGATGGGCCCCTATAAGATACTTGCCGTCAACCCTAATGGCTCTATCCAAGTACAGACCGTTGATGCCTCTGATGATCCCCTTCTGATCAATGGATATCGCCTCAAGAAGTACTTCCCTCCTTGGGGATCTTGACAATTACGGACACTTGATCCTTTCCCTCGTTGGCACGGCACTATACTTCTTATGATGTTACTTCTGATAGCCGTTCTTCAATCACTCCTGATGAAGTGGACGCAACCCTCTGTCCCCTCAAACCCCCCTTCCAGCCTTGATCTCTTATCCATTATTTTCCACCAGCATCAGTGGCGAGGTGGGTTCTGACAAATGGTAGTTCTACCATTCCCTTGCCCAATTCGAAAAAAAAAAAGAGAAAAAGAAAAGAAAAGAAAAGAAAAGAAAGAAAGAAAGAAAAAGAAAAAAAGAAAAAACAAAACATATCGATCATGGGAGAAAAGGACTTAGGTCCCTGTCATGCCGACCTGTTCTTCGAGAAAAGGTGGAAACACCCTCGGGAATAGGAAAAAAAGAAAAGAAGAAAGAAAGAAAAAAAAAAACAAAGAAAAAACAAATCTGTTATGAGAGAAAAGGAAGCAATTCCCTGTCATAGCAGGCCTCGTTCCAAGAAAAGGTGATAAACACCCTTGGGCGAGAAGCTGGCTGTGGAAAAGGTGGTAATACCCAACAGTCCAGAAAGTGGATTCATTAATTGATATCCCTAGGATCCAATTCCGACGCTGCCTCCCTTGGTACGCTGTGTCCTGGGTCTCTTTGCAAAGTGACTAACTGTCCTCTAGCAGACGACATGTTCCTATCCAACACAATGTTCGATTTGATGGCTACCTCCCTGGGTACGCCTCTTCAACAACTGATGACGCGATCTTCATCGACAACCCCTTGAGTGATGTGAGCTTTCATCCTAACCGGATGGGGAAGTGAGTACGGTTGCCCTTTGTATCTATCAACAGAGAGTGAGACAGAGGGTGGGTCGAGAGACCAGTCTTTTCCCTTCAAATCAAATGCGAGGTGAGAAGTGTGAATGAAGTGTTGCACGCACGGGATGGGCCTCTCAAAGCACAAAGCACAATTTGTTTCTGTGCACTGCACTATAAGGCTCCCTTGCCTTCCTTCTTGCACCGTATGCCGGCACAGGGCGGGATGCACAGTTGCACCATCAAATGCGCACAAGGCATACAATCTTTGCACAAGTGCCTGTGAGGATTACATCAATGGGTTTCAGGAAAAGGCTGCCCTCCTGTATCTATCCACAGAGCGTGAGACAGAGGGTGGGATGAGTGTGACTGGAGTTTCTTCAATCAATTACCGAGAGGTGAGATTGAGGGACGTTACGACACTTGGAGTCAGGTATGTTCCCGTTTCCCTGTGCACCCACGGGATGGGTCTTTACCGTCAACACCAGACACGTCACCCTGTTCTGTACACTGCACTGTAAGGCTCGGGCCTTCCTCCTTGCACTTATGCCAGACGGGTTGGACGCACTACTGCACCATCAACTGTGCACCCTGGCATACTCTTTCTGCACCATTCCCCCCTTGTCGATTCCTCAACCGGGTATGAGATATGGGTTTTAATCATGCTTCCTCGAGTGATATTAGTCATGGGGCGAGTGACTGTTCTTTCATTTCAATTGAGTGACTATGAGTTGAGTGTAGTATCCCTCATCATCGACGAATTTCCTGCGATTCCTTCCATCAGCTACCTCCCTGGGTTCTGCGGCGTGGTCCCTGCCATGACGAACGTGTGCCGAGAAGATGCCTTGGTCCCTCCAACGCCGACAACAACACTGGACGTGCCATCGATACTCAACCTTGATTCTTGACGAAACGGGCCAAGTTTTTCTAACCCTACAACTTTGGTTTCTTCGTGCTGGTCATGTTTTAAGTGTGGGGACGTTAGTGGATGGTCTGTGGCGTGGTCCTAGGTCCCTGTTGTTCGGTTAACCCTATCCGTTAAGGTCTTAAGTGTGGGGACGCGTCCCTGCGCGTCTATATTGTCTATCCCCTGCATATGCCTTATCTTGCTCATGCATGCATACCATGCCTTACTTTTACCCTAATGGGATCCCTTCCCACCCTTCTAGTTATGTTCCACCCACCCTTGGGACTGTTCCCTTGCAGTTTTCCTTCATTCCCTGATTTTGCGGTCCTGTCCTATGAATGCATCCTACGTTCACCAAAATCCAAATCCAACCTTATAGCCCTGTTCCCCCCATTGAACTGATCATTTTTCCTTTTTACTTACCCCTGTTCCGGTGCGCGGTTTTTGAGTTATTAATTTTTGAAGCATTTTACGAAATTTAGACGGTTTTCCATGTGAACGCGCTTTTCTTGCTTCGGAACCGTGATCTGACGTCATAGCCCTGACTAGTGATTTTTCCCTGACAGTTTTCCTTTTTATTCCGCATCATTCCGATACACGGTTTGTCCGTTATTAATTTTCCGGTTTTTTAAGACTTTTTCGTGTGTATTTTTGACATTTTTCCATGTGAACCTGCCCTATTTGCATCGGAATTCCAATTTGATTTGACAGCCCTGTCCCCTGTGCCTTCCCCTACCTTTTTCCTTTTTCCTCCACCCTTTTTCGATGTTCGGATTTTTACTTATTAAATTTTAAATGAGTTATTCGGGAGTATTTTTGGAGTTTTTCACATGTGAACCCCTCCTATTTCCGCCGAAACTGCGGTTTAACGTGATAACCCTGTGCCACTCCTTTCTGCGGACATTTTTCCTTCTTACTGCATGTCATTCCGGTGAATGGTTTGTTCGATATTAATTTTCGATCCCATTTTCGAGTTTATTTTTTGGGTTTTTCCCATGTGAACGTGTCTTCTCTCAGTTGGGATTATGTTTTGATGTGATAGCATTGTCGGGCACATCTTTCTGCACAGTTTTCCTTTTTTCTGCACCTCATTCCGATGCACGGATCTTTCGATATTAATTTTTAAATTGCGTTTTTGGTTCGTTTTTTGTGTTTTTGCACGTGACCGCCCTTTACCCCTCCCGGAACCCCCGTCCCGTATTTTCCTTGTTTCCCCCCTGTCGTCCTGCCCACTTTTCGTTTTTACGCTATTTCGTTTTGACGTCCGGATTGGGAGTTATTAATTTTTCTTTCTTTTTACGTTTTTTCTCGCGCCCATTTTGCGCGTGAACGCGCCCTTTTTCGATTTTACGAATCTCCACGCGCCTCGGTCGTGTCCGCGTAATCCGTACCGTCTTCCCCGTTCCATTTCAATCCCGTCACGGCAAATTTTTTTAACCCCGCCCCGCGCCCGTGCGCGGGACGGGGATACGCCCCCTCTTGACACTACCCAACCCCTTGGCCCCTGCCCATCCACCCTGCCCACCCCAACCCCTTGACCGTGTCCCCCCTCCCCTACCCCTGCCCGCCCACCCTGCCTACCCCCCTTGTCTCTGCCCGTCCTCTCCCCATGTCCACCCTCCCCTATCTCCCCCCTACCCTCCTTTCTCTCTCCCCGTCCCCCAACCGTCTCCCTCTCCCTCTGCGTTCTTCCCCTCCCTCCATCTCCCCCTCCCTCTTCACCTCCATCTCCTTCCTCTCCTCCCTTCCGTCCTCCCACCTGCCCTCCTCTTCCCCCTCCTTCTTCCTCCTCCCCTCCTCCTCCATTTCCCCTCCTCCTCCATTTTTCCTCTCCCCGCCTCCTCCCCTTCTGCTCCTTTCTCCTCCCTCCCCTCCTTCTTCTCCCTCTTCCCCTCCCCGTCCTCTGCAGTCCAGAGCTCCAGCCCCTGCCCCTCGTCGCCTGCCAGCCACGACTGCCCTGCCCACGGCTTCGTCGCAGCGCCGCCGAGCCCCTGCCCCTTCATCGCTGCGCCGCCGAACCACCCGCGGCCACGTCGCAGCTCCAGCCCCTGCCCCTCGCCGTCAGCGCCACACCTCGCCAGCCCTCGTCCTCATCCTCCGCTCGAGACGCCCCCTTCGCCAGCCCTCGTCCTCGTCCGCACCGCCGTCTGTTCGCTGCCCCTGGCCCCACCTCGACGGGCTCCCGCCTTCCCACACCCATTTAAACCCACAACCCTTCCCCACCTCCTCCCTAGCCCCCTTTCACCCCCAGCACACACCACCCCCCCACCCCCACACTAATCCCCATTCCCCCCAGCACACACCCACCCCCCATTCCCCTACCTTAGACCTCATTCCCCCAGAACCCACCCTCACCTCCCCCACCCTATACACGCCCCTGTTCACACCCCCCAACCCTCTCTAACCCCATTCCCACTACCCCCCACTAACCCCCCTTCCCACCCACCTCTAACCCACCCCCCATTACCCCCCATTAACCTTCCCTAACCCCCATTCCCCCCACTGCAACCCACTAAACACTACCCCCCACTAACCCCCCTTCCCACCCACTAAACCCCCCCCAAGGTACACTCCCCTTTCCCACCATCACTACCCATCTTCACCCAAGCCCCTGGTCCTACGCCCAAAAACCCTCTACCCCCTTGTACGCCCTTGTCCTACCCTGCTGCACCACTGCACCGCAGCACCACGACACCTTCGAGACGCAGCTACACGCGCGGGTGTGTCTGTGCGTGTGGGTGACTGTTCGTGATTGATTGTACGCGACTGTCGGATTTTGATCATTGGTTGCTGACCACGTAGCTGCCACACGGCCTGTTGCTGGGTATTTTTCCCACATTTTTCATTACCACACCCGTAATTTTATTTATTTATTTTTTTTCCATTTAAATAACACCTAAAAAACACACAAAAACATTGAAAAATATAAATAAATCATTAAAAAAACCACTTTATATTCTGAAAAATTACAGAAAATCTAGAAACCTTTCCTTTTATTTTTGCAATCCATGGCCCTCTTTTTCTCAACCTATAAATTTCAACAAAAAATATTTTTGCCTATTTTTAAATTCCAAAATCTTTCAAAATACCCAAAAATATGCTAAAAATTCATTTAACATGCTAAAAAAATTTCAAATTAATTTTTGAAAAATTTCTCACACTTCCCTTCACATTTTTATTTATTTTTGGTATCTTTTTCTTAGCTATCATAATATTTAATTTTCCCCCTACCTTCCTTAAAAATACAATACAATAATCAGTCAAACCTTTTTCCTTCAACACACCAACTAACCGTCTAGAGAAACAAATCCAGATATTTTTGGATAGCGGAGACGCGCATTCTTTGCATTTTCATACACCCACTACCAGGTATTGCCCTTTTTATTTGTTTAAAAATAAAAAACAACATCCAACATACACACAAGCTACCCCAAAACCCACGGTTAATATTTTTTTTTTAAAAAAAAACAAACACAACAACCAGAGAAAAAAAAACACACAAACCAACAAACCAATATTTAACCTAAATCAAACCTAACTACCACTCTGGCACACGCATTCGCGCTAAACACACATACTTTTTAATTAACAATGAACCAGCCGTTCACTTAGCACGCGCTACGTGCGCTACAGATGCACTATAATTTTTTTTTAATTAAAATAAACCAGCCGTCACATGAGCACGCGCTGGCAAAAAAGCGCTCCACATCACCTTAAATTATAATTAATGAATTGCATTTAGAGACCCAGTCGGGAATCGAAGTCCGGGAATCGAATAACTGCACCGCTTAACCTAATAATTGGTTAATAAATTTATAATAAGGAACCGCCGTTTTCTTGCTAAGGTTTATCACCTAATAAAAATTCACCCATTTTTAATAATTGATTAAAATCAACCCTTCATTAAATTAATTCCCCCCTCCTGCACTTAATTCCCTTTTTAATGAAGCGTTTCGTGGGATGGGTATACGCAGTCATTAGTGTTATTTTCCATGGTCCAGTCTTGGTTTTATCACAGATTTAGTTTTGATATGTGTCGGATATGGTATGGTTTTGGTTTCCTGTCTTAGTTACGGTTAAGGGTACGGTATGCAGTTTTTTTCTTTTATTGCCTGATACGGGGTTCAGGGTGTTTGTCTGATGCATCGCATGAAGCTTTCGGTCGCATTTGTCTCAAGGTCATGTCAAATTTTTGCCACTCCTTTTCCATTACTTCCAGAGGATCCGTCCTTATGTGATGAGTTCCTGGCCTCTTACAGCAAGAAGACAGGTGTAGTCCAAGGAATGTCTATGACATTGACGTCTCGAGGCTTAGGGAAGGCTCTGTCTTTACCCTTCAAAGGAGAACCTTTTGTAACCACTCGTCAGCTCTTCTCTAATGAAGAGATTCTCAAGCTGTTGCAGAAGCAGACAAGGGAAGTCCTTGATGTTAAGAACGTGATAAACTCTTCAGGAGTTTCGTTTTCTATGATTACTGATCCCGTATGGAAGACGATCTGTCAGTTCCTTCAGGACAGGTTCATGCCTGCCAAAACGCCATCCCACTATTTGTCCAAAGAGCTTTTCACAGCTTCCAGGATGGTGCTGAAAGGAGTTGCTATTGATTGGAGCACATACCTCCTTACTAAAATGGATCAGCATTTTGTTAAAGTCACAGGGGGTAATGTTACCAATGTTACCTACGGATCATATTTGTCTGTCTTCTTGACCTATTCAGGTTTACAGAAGACTGTGCCTCCACCTCCTCCATCAGATCCAGTACTTCCTCCTCCACCTTCAGAAGAGTCAGCACCCATTGACATTGAGGATGATGATTCTTCGCCTCCCTTGGTCATACAGCGCAAACGCTTGAAGAGGGTAGCGGATAAAGCCCCTGCTGTACTTCCCTCAGTGTCTATCCCTGCTACCTCTGGCAGTGAACTCCCTGGGTATCTCACTTGCAATAATCTGTTCCGAGCACATCGAGAAGGATCCTTGGAGATCTCAGTTCCCTCCCTGAACAGTCTCGTCTCAGGAGATGCCATTCCTTTCCTCTGCAAGGATATTCAAAGTTCCATTGAGTTGTCAGTGACAGCCTATGTTCAACAGCTGTACGCATCTTTTTATGAGGAGCTCATGCAGTCCAAAGACCAGTTGCATAAGGCAACATCTGAGTTAGCTTCTGGTAAGGATACCCTAGCAGATCTATTTAAGCAAATGGAACAGCAAACCCAACTGGTTGCCACTCAAAGCGATGAGATTTCTTCATTAAAGACCCAGTTATTCGAGGCTCAATCACAGGTTACTAGCCTTTCAGCGGAGAAGGAGAGGATGTCCAGCGAAGCGAAAGAATTCCAAGTTCTCTTAGATGACAAGCTTTCAGCTTTACAGACTGCTCATGACACAGTGGCCAACCAAGCCTCCCAAATCCAGCAGTTGCAAGATCAGCTTGCAAAGTCCCGCTCTGTTCCTCCAAGCCCTCCTGTTTCATTAATTCCTTCTCTTTCACAGCAGGACTTGGCTGCCCTCCAGAGACAGGCTACTTTGTGCCCTCTATTCCAAGATAAAGTGGAAAGATTGCAGTCCAGAATGGACTTGTTATGGTCTACCTTTGAACAGTTTCAGGAATATGTCTTACCAGACCATTCTTTCTTTGTCCACTACCACTTACAGAAGTTGGTTTTCTATATGAAGCTTTCCACGATGGATTTACCTTTTCCAGAGGATGGCTGGAGTGGGGCTTGGTCTGCTGAGTTGTTGACAGAGGTAGTCAGAATGGTCTTTGAAGATTCTGTCACGCCAGACACCATGTTGATGTCATATATGTATCTCCGAGGAGATTTGTTAATTCCAGATGAGGTACATATGGCATGGTATGTGGGGGATGTGGTCTTACAGGCTGTTCTATATGTCAATCATTTGGAGTTGCACATAGCTGATATGTTCCAAAGTTATTCCTCCAAAGTAGCTGATTGTCAGGATAATTCGTGGCATCCCATGATTGATTCGGTGGTCCTAAATCAAAGACAAAACACAGCTCCTACCTTTGTCCAGAGTACTACCCAACTGAGGATGGATCTCTTAACCTATCTTTCCAAACATAATCCATTTGATGCTACCTTCTTTGATGCCTATCATAGACGATCTCTCTTAGGACCTTCTGTTCCTACCCTCCTCTATTACCAACAATTGGCTCACCGCTATGCTATATATTTTTCCCTTTGTCAAACTAATTTCACAGTAATTTTACCACTTCTTTTCCAACCTTCCAATTTCCCTCAAATTCCTATTTTCACTTACTGTTTCTTTATTGAAGATAGGGTATTTTCCCCTTCTCCACCCTGTCCTTCACCCCTCATAAATGTACCCTCCACATTTCCTATTTATCAGTTAACACCGTTCCTTAGTGATTCCTTACAAATTTCTGCCACTCCTTCTTTAACCTTTTCTTCCTTTTATGATTTTTCCTATCCTTCCCTACATCCACTTTCCCTTATTCCACTACCCTCTCCTAACACTTCCATATCTCAACCACCTCAGTTGGTTAGTGACTGTGACGGTTTTGATAATCAGATTTCCAGAAGAAGGGGATGGAGTTCGGATGATTGCCTTACAGGACCGCAGATTAATTGGCCAGTAATTCCAGGAGAATGGACAGCTTCCAGTCAAGCTTATCAAAACTATGTTCATTTTGCCCAACAATATTCACAGTCTGCAGATCCCTCAGTGAGATTAACTGCTCACTTTGCTTGGTACCTAGCGTATATGCATAGGCACTCTCATACTGATTCAAAGCCTATTCCAAAGCTGTGCATGAATGTCAATGTTAGCATTGATTCCCAACAGTTGGAGATACTGTATTTTCATGCCCTTTGTTTGCCTAGCAGATACCTGGTCCTGTTGGAAAGGATGTGCTGTCTCCAATTTTTTCAAAATCCTCCTAAAAACTTTGTAGATGAATCCTTATCTATGGATCGATTCCGACAACATCAATCTTTTAAGAGGGATCATCTTCATTGATACCTTTCCAATGTATGGTGGAAGTTTTTTAATGCCAAACTCTTATTTTTGAAGAAGTCATTCAGATGGTTGTGTTGTGTATTAGTGTTTGTGTTGTGAGTTCATGTATGTCAAACGAACGTGGTGGTTTCCTATTGGATTTTGTGTACGAGCTATGTTTTGGAGATTTGTAGAGATGGGGTCGTGGTTGGAGAGCAGAAGCAGATGCAGATGAAGAAGCAGCAAACTCTTATATCCTTTACAAATTTGTGGTGATTTTTAGTTTGATAAGAGGTGTTAATTTCAAAAGGGTTTTCCTTTCTGTGTATTTTTATATCAGAAACAGGTTATAAGTTGGGGTCGTGGTGGATGGATTCTTTTTGAAAAGATATTGAAGATCAAAGTTGAGCTTTTCCCTGAACTTGTATTCCCTTTTTCCTGGGTCGCGAGGACGCTTCCTTATTAAGTGTGGGGATATGTTGAGTGTTGAAATGACTTGTTTTTTGGCTGATTTTTGTTGTTTTTAAGAGCTGAAAGGTTGATTTTATGGGATGATTGGTTGATTTGGAAGTGGTTTGAGAATGTTTTGGATGATATTGATTGTGTTTTGGAAGGTCATGATGTTTGTTGATGGTTCTGTGATGTTCTGATAGGTTCTGAATGGTTCTGTATACCTTCTGTTTTGTTCTGATTGTCTTCTGTAAAGAGGGATGGAGTATTGATTGATGAAGAATGAGATATTGTGAAAGTTTATTGAATGTTTTGTGAGAGTTTGGAATGGTTTGAGAATGAGTGATGTGGTTTTGATGACCTTCTGTGACCTTCTGTAACCTTCTGTAGGTCTTCTGTAGAGCTTCTGCTTCTGTTCTGTTTCTGTTCTGTTTCTGTTCTGTTTTTGTTCTGTAGCTGTTCTGGTACTGTTCTGTAGACTGTTCTGTATGCTTCTGTAAGTGTTCTGTGGAATGTATGTGTGACTTTGGGGAAAGTTTTCTAGCCTTGGAAAGAGGTGAATACAAGTGCAAAAGAGCTGAAAGAAGTGGAAGAAGTAGCTGTTGAAGACTCAAGAGAAGACTAGAGTGAAGTGACAGTAGTGAGCTATGAAAGGACACTGTAGTGGCTCTGGTGACTCTTCATATCAGACATACCTCTTGGGAGGGGTATCCACAACCTAAGAGTGATTATTGAGAGTGATTTTTGAGAGATTGTAGTGAGGATATGATGTATTATTGATAGAGTGAGAGAGAGAGAGTCAGAGATAGCCAATTCTACTCAAACAGAGTGATTGTATATGAGAGATTGAGAGAGAAGACTATGAAGATATTGAAGATGAATACTATGTGATGTATTTCCATTCAAAGATGGTGTACTCCTTTGTTTTCTTTGTTCTATTGATGGATTTTATGAAGATATTGAAGAATATGGTTGATTCTATTAAAAACCGTGGGAGATCTACATGATGCTGCATGAAGATTTGTTGTGCCTGGTGTTCTTTTCTTCATTGTGATCATATGAAATATGAAAAACAAGCTACATCAACAAGATAGATTTTCTTGCAAGAGAATTCCCTTTTCCTTGGTGTTCCTCTCGGGGCTCCAACCAACTTAGATGTACATTCTTTGAGCCGGTGCTTGGCTTCATAGAATTCAATATGTGTGTCGAAATTCTTATGCTACACATGTGCAAAATGTCGCTACTACACAATGGCCATTCTATGCTATTGAGATTCGATATGTGCATATACTCAAGGGTTTCATATTCTCGACTCCCCTTGGGTAATATGTACTTGGAGTCATAGAAAAAACAAGGTCCTTTGCGAGTTGCTTAGTTGTACGCCCCTCAAAGAGCAATCTACCCATTTCGAGGTTGTAACACTTAAAAGAACCAATGAAACTCTCAACATTTTGCCACTCATAGCAATCCGAAGGATATACTTCTGTAAATAAAGATAAGTTGTTACATAGGTATCATGAAAGTTCTCATTCTCAATGAGTTGCAAATACTTACTGTTTGCAATGTTTCGTTGAAAGGGCGCATTGGGCGCAATGTGTATTTGTTTTTGCATGAATACATGTTGTACAAACACCTCTGTTACAAGGTGAGAATCAACTTTCCTTTGTCTGAGAGCTAAAATTTTACCCTTCTAGTGCTTTGATACATCTACAATTGTAGATGCTTTCACCCTGAAAGCTCCCTTTATACTTGGACACATATGTACCCAAGATGAGCAATGATACGTATCAGTGATCCAATTCCCTTCCTCATCTTTTTTGTTACATACTTCTATCGAGAGAATGCTTGTTCTTCTCTCAGGCATTATAACCTATGCATTAGATGTAAAGAAGTATGTATTAACCCCTAAATAATAAGCATTTTAAGTCTGTCCAGTAATCACCAATATGCCATACAATTCAAAATGGCATTAAGAGATGTTTACACTTTTGTAAACAAACATAAACATCGATATCAAAACACATGTGGATATATACATCAACACAAAGTATAGATTTAATTTCAAGACATCACTTTAATCATACCATTTACATGAAATATAATGAAAATAATAGCACAAGAATAGTTAGAGAATTTCGCCAAAATAAATTTTATTATAATGAAGAGGAGTCTGATTTGACTCAATACATTGTATGAAATGTGGGTATTATAGAGTAGTTGTTACAAGGATAGCAGCCACATGGCATGCAAATCTTAATAGGCACATTGGATTGACACTTGAGATATTCCAAGACTCAACACATTGTGTGTTATATGGATGATATGATACAAGAGTTTCATGGATCATTGCCAATTGGCAAGGAGATCCAAATGGACACATAGGACCAATAAAGCAGAGGATTTTTGAACCATTGACTTCTAGCAGATCCATATCATCCAACACAAAGGAATCACTCACCACATCAAAATAGTTGATGGAGAATTATATGCTTCACCTAAACCTTGTACAATACCTGCATGTACCAAAAAATACATGCATGAATCCCTTTTAACAGAAATACTTGCATGAATCCATTTTAGCAAAAAGTATCTAGATAACTGCATGAATAGAAGCAATACACAACAGGGCCAATTTACCTATAAGCTGATTTGCTGAAGATAAGATTGAATCATTGCTAATCAAAACCCATTGCAAATGATGGACATAAGAAAACATCAATCCCATCAAATATAAAAGTCACTAATTAAATGAATAAATTTTAGCACCACAAAATATGGTAGATTTACGTGTAAATTGAGCTATAGAATCTCTGCTCTACCTTGTGTTAAGTGTTGCAACAACAATTGATTCTTAAGTTAGAACTAGCATCAAACCCTATTGTAAAGATAGTAGAAAAGGGATAATGCAGAGAGGAAGAAAGAGAGAGTTTGTGTGAGTACGCAAGAGAGAGAAAGAAATGAGCACCTATCCAAACTTGCCTAAATTGATCTCTGCAAAAGACAATTTTGCAAGAGTTAGTGTTTACATGAAGGTATACTGAAAAAACAGTAGAAAAGAGGAAACATACACAAAGAAAGAGAGAGGGAGAGAGAGATAAGCACTTATGCAATGTCACCCAAAATGATCTCTGCAATAAAACAACAACAAGGGTTAGAACTAACATTGTGTTGTGTTGAAAAGATATCAGCAAATTTAAAAAAATAGAGAGAGAGATTAACACCTTTGCCTCTTGCTCCAAATAAACTCTGCAAGAAAACAACAATTAGAACCAACATCAAATTCTATTGAAAACACAACATAAAAGAGAAACAACACATAGAGAGAGGGGGGAAAGAAAGGAGAGAGAGACGAGCACCTTTCTCCTGCCCCAAACAACCTCTGCAATAAAACAACAACAACAATAAGAAACAACATCAAACCCTATTGAAAAAATAGCAAACAAGAGAAAATGCAAAGAGAGATGGGCACTTGTGTTTTGCCCAAAATTTGGAGCCGTGCAGAGAAGAAAGTGCAGAGGTAAGCAGAACGCTCAAAACCCTAATTACTCTCAATAGGGAGCTTCAATGGAGACGAAAATTCACGAGTATAGAGAAGAGAGGGAAAGTGGTCTGCTCCTCAACTTTTGGGTCAAATTGATATGGTGAGCGGGAAAAAAACCGAAATTGAAAATTCTCCAAAAAAAGGGGGGAAATACAAGGTGAGAGAAACTCAAATTTTGTGTACTATTCATTCTCTCTTTTTTTAATCCCCCACTACCTCTTTTTTTAATCGAAAACCCAAGATTTGGAGAGAGAAGATTCACCCTCTATGGATGTCAACATCTAGCCTTCCTATTGGACAATCCAAAAGGCCCACATCTTAAACTATATTATTTTTAAGGGCCCATTTGTGAGTTCATTTTTTTCCTAATGATTGAGTTACTTGTGGATTTCATGTTTTTTGCATTTTTGGATATGTGTTCATCTACTTGTGGATGTCAAATCCCTTGGAATTGATGGCATTCTAGTTGAAGTGTATCAATCTCTTTGAAAAGTTTGCTCCAAGGATTTATACATACTACTCCATAAAATAAGAATTGGAGGGGAGTTTCTAAAGGACCTTAAGAAAGGTCTTATGAAGTTATATATAATGTCTTTTGATGGAGTTAGCTCACTAGTTCGAGACCTCTTATGATGCTTAATATGGCATATAATATCATGGCCAAAGTAATGTCAAATAGAATTAAGTTCATCCTTGGTTGTTTAATACATTTGCAATAGCATGGATTGATGCACCGGAGATGCATTCCCTATGCCATCTTAAACTTGTTGTTCTCAATGAATCGTGCTCTCTCACTCTAGTCAGACTTGTATCTCATACACATAGAAACACACACACCCTCCTCCCCCCACCCCAAACACACACACACACACACACACACACAATCTACTCACAACTTACATTCATAGTATAGCACATCCTTTAACACCTTTAGCACGAATCAAGGGAGAAACCATAACACCTTCTTGTCCCCCTTATGTAGCTCTCCTTGAAAACTATGCATATTTTCTTTTGATATACTTTTCAAAAAAAAAAAAACACACACACACACACATAAAATCAATTGCTTTACTACTAGACTTTTGAATATTTATTACTTACAAAATTGCGAAGTCTGTTTGGACAAATTTATTACTATAAATACTTCCTATTCTTGATGGTGTAGGAGGTAGTGAATAATGTTAGTGGATCTACTCTTTACATTCTTAGAATGTATTTTGTAATATATGTATTGTTTACCATTGTAAAAGGAGCATGTATAAAAAAGATAACAATGCTTTTTGTAACATAATGAGTGTATGTAATATTTACCATTTAAAAAGGAGCACATGCAAAAAAGTTAATGTATATTAATGGTATGTAGCTAGTATTGTGTAATCTATGCATTTACTTTTGTATTACCCTATATGTATGTTCCATGCCTTTATGTATGTGTGTATGCACAAAGTGTATGTGTGCATGCATATGCATGATATCTATGTGCACATACATAAGCATCGATACATTTCTTTGAAATTATGTATCTGTATGAAAATGATGGGGTGTCTCAATGTATATGTGTTAATATGTAATTTTGTGTATACTCATGCTTTTATAGAATTGAACATATGCATATATTGTCGGAGGGGTTTTAGTCAAAAGGTCGTATCCACCGGGGATCAGAGATAGAAGGAAGTAGAGAATATGAGATAGAAGAGAAGAAAAAGAATAGACAAGAGGTACACAAGATAAAGACAAAGCACAATGAATCAAAGCGCTATGTATCAATAGAACTTGATAAGATAAACAAAATCCTTGTTTGGCACTACTCAAAAGCAATCTCCAAGCATTAGATCTTCTGGAGCTCCCTTGTAGACCAAAAATGTGCATCAAACACTAGCTTCTTCTCTACTACTCAAACTGCAAATTTGACGGTTTCATTGGCTTCGAAAGGGGGATAAAACTATAGGATACATGTTCAAAATTCTCCCAGACCGCGCTTTCTTATTCTCCCAGTTTAGAGGGTCGTTTGTTGCTTGTAAACTGTGATTGCACGCAATGCGATTTCGCAAGTCCTTTTTGCATGAAATCTCCCTAACTAGTTGAAAAAGTAACTTGCTTTTGGCATGTCACCCTATTCTAGAAGTTTTCTACAAAATTTTAGGATATTTACAAGAAATAATATCTAAAATATCAAAAATAGGCTAAAATTATTCAAAAATTTAGTATTTTTAAACCATCTATAATATGGACACTGGCACTAATGAGTAATATGGCATTGACTCTCTACATCAATAAGAAAGCCAGATGACGATGCACTCTAGAGTTTTTCACATTGTGTCCGCGTAGTGGCACGACAACGTGTATATGCGATGTATACTCTATTAAACAAGTGTAGATACACAAAAAAATCACACAGATATACATCATATATGTGTATATGTGTGTCTCATGTGTACAAACATACATGCATACAGATTGTACAAACATATATCTATGTCAACACCATGCAAATATTGTCAGTATTGGTTTGGGGTTGTGTGTGTATGTGTGTTGTGTTTTAGTTCTACACGTATTTGTATATGAAATGACATTTGATATAAATATATATATATATGCACATATATATGTCCCCAGTATGTGTTGAATAATGTGTGTGTATATGTGTATCACGTGTATAGACATGTTTGAGTGAAAGTATATAAATGTGTATACATCTATAAATGTAAAGTATAAGAGCAAGGCCATGTTGTTTGAGTAGCCCCTTGTCACCTATATGCAATGTAGCAAATTCACAATATATAGATTTTGTATTTACCTAGTATTATATGAAAATAATTTTCTAGCAAAAGGACATAAATTTACTAATTTCAACAAGGAAAATCATGAGCTCTTGATTAACTAGGAATACCACACATAATTTTCAAGCTAAAGAATAGTAAATTACCAGTTATAACGGGTAAAACTCGAAATTTTTTTAGTTACTCAATATTGTTACTAATTGTATACCAAAGTACTATATAATGCTCCTAGATATCTCGTATAGCCAAAATTGTCTAGTTATAACTAGGAAATGTTGCATTTTTACTAGCTTGATTGATGTTCTTACTAGTTTTCATATGAATTTGCTACACAGGAAGTTGGTTAGAGTTCCTTGTGTGGGCCTTTAATCAAGAGTGAAGAGAGTGCATGTGTATGTGTGTGTGCGCGCGCACGAACATGTTCGTAGATATGTATGTATGTGTGTGTTTGGAGGTGGATGGGCTCTTAAATGATCTAAGTTCACCTCCATATAGTTACTTCCAATTTCCCTAATTTTGAGACTGTGTTTACAAGCTAGATCCTAGATAACTAGATCAAAGCTCGAATTTCGTATAATTTCATATCAAGGAAAAAAACCCGAGAGAAGGTAGGCAATTCTCTATGTACTTATAATTCCCTACTATTATAATTGGGGGATGCCATTCTTATAAAATCATATTATATGGGGAATTTTGAGAGGAAAAACAAAATCTTTATAGCGACCTGTGATTTCCTACAAGTAGAAGTAAGGAATTGCATTTTTGTATTTTCTTAAATAGGGAATTTTAAAGGAAGGTAGCGAATAGTGTATATGGACCTTTCATTCCCTACTCTACTCTATGCAGGCCGCCCGGATCAGCCGAGGGTGAGCTGCAGAGCCGGGACACGTGGCGGGGTAGAGGCGTGCCAGGTGGCGCACCGTAGCGTCAACAAACGCGGCGCCAAATGTGGCTAGATTGAGATATGATGACGTAGAGGACGAGTGAATTGCACATCTCATCCAAGAGTCCTGACGATGTGATGTTTAGCGATCGTTAGCCGACGGCGGAGTTCGCTATTGTGTCGGTCATTTCCGCGTATCAAAGTCACGGCGCTTCAGACGAGCAGATTTAAATGACAACCTTCTGGATCGTGTATCGTGACAAAATGGAACTAGCTTAGAAAAGTTGCAGTTCGCCAACTGCAGTTATATCTAAAGCTCTAAAGCTCAATGCTTGCATCATCAATACCGTCACTCCTTTGAACATCCAAGTTCCAACCCTTCTAAGGATATTAGGATCTTAAATGGATAGAAGCTACAAGTACTTATGGTTCATGCATCACCAATACCGTCACACTTTGAAATTCCAACCCTTCTAAGGATCTTAAATGGATAGAAGCTACAAGTACTTACGTTTCATGCATTGGTATTTCAAGTTTGTTTGATCTTATTTTGAATTGCACTTCTTAGTTTTATGTTTGGCCTCTCCCAAGTGAATACGTGCGGGTGGAGAGAGAGAGAGAGAGAGAGAGAGAGAGAGTGTGTGGTGTGTGTGTGTGTGTGTGAGACTCGACAGAGGAAAAAGAAGAAGAAGAAGAGGAAGAAGAAGAGGCTTTCTTATGTGCTATGAACCATCATTAATTGTTTAATAAGATATCCCATATTTACCTTTATGGGCTATATTTATGCTAATTCGCATGTTTCCAAAAAAGCAAGTAGATGCACCTTTATGGGTGATTCAATATGCATGTCTATTCACACCTTTTCTCTTCCTTTGTTTTAGGTATGCTACTATTTCTCTATCTTTAGGTAAAGTAAGTCTCTAGTTTTTCGCATCAAAGGTGAGTCCTTGAGAACTATCATTGCACAAATTCATAGAAAATGCAAATTGAGCGTGTTTTCTTAATTGTTATTCTCTTGCATTAATTCATGTGTCACATTGCATCAACTTTTACACTCTAAGATTTAAGCATATTTTATTCTACGGTTAATGTATGAAATTGAAATGGCATCAACACAAATAGCAACAAATGGTACAGTCTCATTCTGTAAGTATTGATTCTATCTAACTATGCATTAGAAACAATATATTCACATACTACAATCCCATCATTTTATTGAATATATTAACTATTTCAATTTCATGGGTTTAACTTTCTAAAATGATATTTAGCAATTATGTAACCTTTTGATAAAAGAAATTGTCTTGATATGCTTAATTTAAAACTTCACTCAATCATCATGAAGTCATAAATGTTTAATTGGAGTTCCATTATTTGGATTTGAGTTGTATGAAATCATACAAAAGCATCTATATATTGGAAAGCTTAAATAAATCAATATCATTATCATGGTTTTTTCTTATAAGTTCTCCCTTGTGCATCTTTGTTTGGTGCCTTTGCATGTATATATTCAATGCTTGGATACATGCATGATTTGATCTTTCATAAGAATGTTTAAAATGATAATGAAATTAAAAAGACAATAGTGAAACAAACATATAGTCACCAATATATGTGGAAAAAGAAATGGAGAGAGCAAGTATGTTCCAATAGTGGTAAGGATTTCAAGCAAATATGCAACACAACCGCATGGATAGTATGTGTTGATTGTGGATTTATTATTGTATCCTTTATTTAGATTATTAATGGGTAAATTATTTATAGTTTTTACTTAAAGTATCTACACAATGGCATGTAATATTGTATACCATGAAAAATGTATCAATTTAAGATTTCGTAAGTTATATTATTCTCCTAAACATTTTGAAGATAAATCATGTTACTCGGTTGATACATATTTGGAAAGAGAGTCAGATCCCTTTTGTTTTTTATATTTCTAAAATAAAAAATCTTTTACGCTATAGAAATTTTCTTAGTATCTCATTGAATGACCAGATTATCTTTGGGGATTTTAATAACATTATTCATTAACCCCAAATATTATTGACTAGACTTGAAATCCCCAACATCAATGTTTGTGGGACCAATCTAGACACCTAATTTACTTTAAATCATGTGGCTAATCATCCTCTAGACTAGTTCCTGCATTAACTGATGTAATTAATGTTGGGGGTAAAGGTGTCTTTGCCTAGCCGCTCGTGTATTACTACACTGACAATACCCGCCACTACACACTGGAAGTGGCGGGCGTCCGTCACTGTCACTTTATTCTTTATTCTTTTAGTGATAGTTTGAATAAAGGAAGGCCTGGTCACACATTGTGACTCTTGGAATTCCCATTTGGTCTCTCTCTCTTTCTTGCTCTTGCTCTCACGCCATAGCTCTTCCAAGCAAGCTTTGATCCTTCTCACCTTTCAATTGGTATCAGAGCGTGGTTGCTCGAGCATTCCGACTTGGTTTGTGACTCCTTCAGCTTTCTATTGATTACCTACACTCATTGGGTCTCCTTCTCGGTAGCCATAGGCGACTCTCTTGAGCTTCCGTCACTCCTCCCTGGCTTCTCGAGCACCTACCCAGCCCATTTGGGCATCCTTAGGGCATTCCTTCAGAGGTATTGGAGCTCTCTTTTGTTATTTTACTTCAATCCATAGGTTTTGTGAAGTAGGGCAACCATGTCACCTTGCTTCTTGTGATGCCTACTCTTTACCGGTGACTTTGCCCTTTAAGAGGGAGCTCTTGGGGGTCCTTGACTATTCCCCCAACCTTTTATTGACCTTGCCTAGCCCTTCCATAGGCCCCAAATCAGTTTGGGCCAGCTTGAAGACCTATAAAAAATTTCGTTTTTTACGTCAGCCCTCCCTTAACACTCATTGGCAGCTTGAAAACACTTCATTTGGCACTTGGAAACACCCCCTTGCACTACAAGATATAGGCCTTATACCAACATTTAAAGCGACGAAAATGCAAATAATAGCGACAGTTTGCGACGTATATAACGACGCCAAGAACGACGCGGGCAGTAAAACTTGCGACGCTAACATGCGACGCTGATACCAATGCCAATACCGACGCTGATAGTGACAGTTTGCGACGTATATAACGACTCCAATAATGACGCGAGCAGTAAAATTTGCAATGCTAATAGCGACGGTAAGAGGGATTTTTTTTTTTGTGGCAGGGCAGCTTGAAAGCTATACAAAATAGTTTCTACACTACTGTGTACAATGCGCTTGCAAACAAAGACAATGTATACTGAAATCATAAAACTGATACATGAAATAAATACATGATCGCATAATAAGCGATTGGTACAATCATGACAGGATATCACTAATACATAGAAAATGTCTACATAGATCAGGTGACTCAAAAATAAAGGTGTGTGAGCTCCAAGGATCCAAGGGCGAGCTACAAATCCTCGTCCCTTGAAAGCTCGTCCCGCCGTAAAGGAGCATCGAACGGACTCTGCAGAAAAAGAAACAACACATCAATCCACCATACAATAATGCATTCAAATATCTCATGGTAACTACGGACAAGAAAGATGAGTAACTTACAGGGCCGCCGCGTCTATACAATCGGTCAATCAATGCAGTGAGATCGTGCCTCTCTGTATATCGAGTCTCAAGGCCAATCGGATCGCGATTTGTAATGGAGTGCTGCAAAGAAAACAAAATGCTAACTGTTAGAAACATGATTGTCAATACAAAGAATATTTCAAAAAAATAAACAAGCAAAACAAAAGAAAAACTTACAAAGTCCTCCAAATATGTCCTGTGGCCGCCACTCCCAAGATGATGGACCACTCCGGCCTCGAGTCGTGCCCTTGCCGCCTCGCGTTGCTAACTCCAACGTCCTAGAGAATCTGTAGCCTCCTCCCTCAATCGGCCTAGTCGTCTGCATCTAACCACTTGGGCTTTGCAGACCCACTCTTGATTGCCTTGAGTGCGTCGGATCGTCTATGTGACATGTATGCATACATGCAATCCATCATCCAGTCCGTAGAGAATCTATCTACTGTGGCTGGCACCGGAAACTCCTCATGCAAGGATGCTACTATGTAGTCCTTGCTCCCCTCCGGTATGTTCTTCCAATGATCCAAGATGTGCCGAAATACTTGTTGGCACAACTCTCTCATGCGAGCCATCACCCTCCTCCCCTCATCATTCATGATGATGGCTCCTGACCTACTATCGACTAGATATCCATAACCCCTTGGAGTCTGCCTAAGATGGGTCCTCTCCCATCTGTGTCCACGCTCGTGGGCATTTCCAGTAGACCCCTGTGCATCTGGTGTACCAACGGGGGTAATATCTCTCGGAGTGGCACCCACAGGGGTGCCACCTGTGTTGACGGCTGCGCAAAAGCCAGAGTAACTGGAGTAGACGTCCCCACAAGTACGACAAATCCTAGAGGTGATGCAGCTCCAGCTAAACAATGAGACGGAGACACTGCGTCCGTGTCTCCACAGCATCCACCTAAGCCTGAGGCACGCTCCCTGGAAGGGCCATGAGAGCGAGGAGTCGCACCTGTATCCTGTGTCGGCCGCGGGCTCATTGCCTATGTATCTCTACAGCATCCCCCTGATCCCGATGCACTCCCTCTCTCTGGCCCAAGTCGTGAGCATCGAGCTCGTCTACTCGAAGCCGAAGCATCCAATCGCGCTGAAGCAGATCTAATAGAGCGCCCTAACGAAGACCGAGACAGCTCCTGGTCTGCCATCTCTCTTAATCTCGTGATATGGTCTGGAGACATGCGTGCGAAGATGTCCTGTAACTCCTCATCGCTCATCCCTCGACTCATCCTGAAAATGTCAACTGTATAGACAAAAAATAATGTTAGAATAATCAATTTAAATCATACAAAGCACAGTAATATAAATCATTTAAAAAAAAGCTCACTTAAAATGCATATCTTATGTACCCTTATAAGCGATTGTTCAACGAATTGAGTAAGTGGATGCTCCAAGTATGAACTATCCTATGGTCCTATGTTAATCTCCTGACACAACTCCGCATACACTGGAAGGTCGATAGACATGTCACCACAAAAGAATGAGTTCGCCTCGTTCTCAAAGAATGCTTGGACTCCTGTATTTCCATCATTGTTAGCCGATGCTGGCTCCAAACTTTCGACGGCCTTCACCCCTTGCAATATCAACCCCTCTATTTGCATATTATCCTCATCTATGCTCGGAACATCGCTTTGATCATATACTCTGGTACTTCGGGGAGTTGAAGGTATAACATACCACCATCGAAGTTGTCGGGGGTTTGGATAGAAGATTACCTGTTCACAAACACGTACAAGAGAGTTCAAACCATTGTGACATAAACCATGTCGTAATACAATTAGCAAGTAAATGAGTCCATGCACCTGTTCACAATGGGCCAGCAACACAAAGGTGTCGCACAAATCCGTCCATTTTTTTTCGGAATCTATTTCGAGAAATCTAGATGGACCTCGTCGAACTGTTGCTCTAGCTCCTCCAAGTACCACTTTGAACCACAACACATCGAATAATATCATGGAGAAGCTACAATAATCCACCATAACAATACTTTGCAAGTTTCCAAAATAGTCCATCTCATCCACAATCGTGTTTGGATCTGTTGCTCGTTGCCAGCTCTCTTGCTCAAACCTTGCCATGACACCACAGTCCATTGTGGAGCGCATTTTGTCAATACGCTCCATGCGAAAATGCCGTCCGCACGACCACACTGCACTATATATTTTGTACTGTATATTGAAACACTCAAATTAGATGTCTTATATAAAATTTAGATACGACAGATTCTAAACCCCTCATCACCTTTGGACTACATCCCCACTACAACAAAAAAGCTCCATAGACGCACTTGTAGACGCAATATTTGAATTGTGAAAAACAATGTCGGGTGTGTTCATTAACGCGTCTATTTCTGCGTTTACAAAATCGCGTCTAAAAGCGCGCTTATGATCAAAGTTACATGCACACTTAGACGCACCTATAGACGCGCGTATAAACACGCTACGTAAATATATAATCATATTTATAAAAAAGAGGATATATTCATATTGTGTGTCTATACAAGCGTGTATCTATGCGTCTAAAACCGCGTTTCCTCTGAAAGTTTTTTACGAGAATAGACACGCATTTATCCTGCAATTTAGACGCGTTGATAGACACATAAAACAGAGGTATGAAAAAAAAACCAGAGAGCATGTGGCTTTGCAAGCCACATGCTCTCTGGTTTTTTTCCCCCCATCAATATCAAATTGTATGCTTATGGAAAACAAAGAAATATTATTTCGAAGATTGGATACTGAAACCAAAACAATGTATGTAGCACACGAAATTTCATATATATAGATGACTCCTCTATATCTCCTCAGAAGAGGCATCATCATCGCTACCACCACCGCTGCCTGTGCCGCTCCCATTGCCGCCACCGCTACTGCTAGTCCCCCCTTCTCTATCCTCAACTGCATCAGGGTTTGCCTACACAAAGGATTAAGGTATATAAATACCATTACAAACAATAAATTAGAGTTATCTATACTTTTCATGTAAAAAAATAAAACATACCTCTTCTAGTGGCGGAATCCTCATGGCGCGATTATATTTCTCCTCCGTGATGAGTCCCTCCTCGTAGAAATGCTGCCAAGTGGACGCCCGGTTATGACCTCGATGGTAGCCTACCTCTCTAGAAGTAGGCATCCTACCAACGATATGATACTACAAAATAATTTGAACATACAACGTATTAAAACACACTACATAATGAAGTGAAACAAATTACAAAATTTAATTTAAAAAAAGAAATCAAATAATACTTACAAAATCAGCCTCCCATTACTCCCTGCCACCCGATCCATAATGCGACGAGCCATCTGGATACGTCGCGCCTCTGCATGCTGGCGACTTGTCATTTTCTCCGCTGCTCTGTTCTTGGCCTCTTTCCACTCCTTGCGGTGGCAATTGGGTGGTTGGCCATATCCAAGGCGCCCTTGCTCTTGTCTCCGCAATGACTCCTTGGCGCGCGTCATAAGGTGAGACCTCTTGTTATGAAGCGCGTCTCTCACCTTTGACCGTCCCCAATCATCTGAGAATCGTGAATTCTCGGGATTAGGGTACCTTTTATGTACTTCCCGCAGCACCTCTTGCCACAAACCATTTTTTTGGTGCTTGAAGGGAATCATGCGATCTTTGTATGTGGCATGCACGACACTCCTCAAGTAGGCTATCACTTCCCTCCCCTCAAAGTCATGCAAGATACCACCAACATCAGTGATAGAGTAGTACATTTTTGGAGGCTCACCTCTCTCATTTTCTGGTGAGGGTGATCGAGAGCCACCACCTAGGCAACCCCCACAAAGCCCTCGACCTCCTCGTCCTCCCGCACCACTCTCCCTCCTCCCTCGACGTGCATTACCCTCTACCTCACTTGATACACGTGCTTCTGCAGATGTACGTGCTTCGGCTGATCCATGTACCTCAGCTGATCCCTGTGTAGGCAAAGATGTGATAGGTGTCCCAGACATCACACTGAAAACCTCATATGCAGTGGGAGGGCGACGAAGATAATTAGTCATCTCCCCCATGAATTGCTCCTTGTTGAATGGGGTGCTAGAGGATATAGGATTCCACATCTACATAAGAAAAATCATATTACCATGTGTAGATAAAACATATTACATACAACATCTATACTTGCGTCTCTGTGCGCGTCTATACCTGCGTCTCTGTGGGCATCTGTCAGCGCATGTATCATCACGTGTACACTGCAGAGCACACGCGCCAGCACACGGGCTCTAAGACGCGCCCTCAGAGAAATATTTTTCGCGTCTATATCTGCATCTACACTGAGATGTAGACGCGCTATCAGACGCGCTTGGTCGGCTGATTTTAGGCCGACGACTGCCATTGATGATTTACAAAATGCAATACATAATGAAATCACAAATCCTAAATACACAGACAGAGCAGAGAGAGGAAGAGAGAAACAGAGAGAGAGAGAGAGAGAGAGAGAGAGAGAGAGAGAGAGAGAGAGAGAGAGAGAGAGAGAGAGAGAGAGAGAGAGAGAGAGTCACCTTGGGTGTTTGGTGTGGCGGGTGGTGGCGCTTCTTGTTGGAAACTGCGAGGAAAACGAGAGACGAAAGAAAGAGAGGAGAGAAGAGAGATATGAGACACCGGAAGTGGAACCCCAGAAGTGTGTCAGCTGAGCACACATGATAGGAATATATAGAGGGGACCTAGGGCGCTATATATAGACAGACTATATATAGCTAACACCCCCACTCAAATAAAGGTCCCTTACTATGGATGAAAAAACCCTTGGGGACTCAAGGGAAAAACCCACAACTCTATATAGGCCTACCATTATATTAATATTCAAAATATAAAATTACAAAGTTGAACTTACAAGAGCCTATTCATAGGCATCAAAGATAAGCGACATCACTACAAAAGATAAAATCTCCAAGAAATTCCTTCAAATGAACTTGGGATATAAGCAGTATATCTGTCACATCAAAACTTAAAGAAAAACGTTACAGTGACATTAGAACAACACAAGGTGAGGGGAGGAGGGCGGCAAGAATCATCATATGCTACATCGCCTTTTGATTCTCCAGAACATGATATTCCTATTTCTCGATACTGACATTGATAAGCAAGACGATGTTGATGTTGTAGAACCTCGCTTTGATACCATGTTGGAAACTGCGAGGAAGACGAGAGACGAAAGGAAGAGAGGAGAGAAGAGAGATATGAGACACCGGAAGTGGAACCCCAGAAGTGTGTCAACTGAGCACACATGATAGGAATATATAGAGGGGACCTAGGGCGCTATATATAGACAGACTATATATAGCTAACACTTCTTCATTCTCCTTCTTCCTCTCCTTGGTAAGTTACCCTCCCTTGATGCTTGCTTGCTGCTACTTCTTGTTCTCCTCTCTCTTCTTCTCTCTTTATTCCTCTGCTTGGCTTTCCTTTTTCCCTCCTTGTGTGTTTGAAATGAAAGAAGAGGTGAGTCATGAGGAGGTGAGGCATGAAGAGACTAGGTGAGCCATGAAGAGACTGCATGCCGGCTAAACTCAAGCTTCAGAACCGCAAAAAATGCAGGAAAGGAAAGGCGTAGTTTGAAAAGAAATGAATATTTAAGTATGATTTGAATTTTGATGTGTGCGTCTATTTTTGCGTGTATATGCATGTCTATTGTTCAGGTAGACGCGAGTATAGACGTGAACATAGACGCGGAAATAGACGCGGAATGAGAGAGGGAGAGGGAAAGGGAGAGGGGGAGAGAAGAAAACATAATAGGGAAATGAGAGAGAGAGAGGGAGGGAGAAGAAATGAGAGAAGGAGAGGAAGAGAGCCAAAGGAAATGAGAGAGGAAGAGGAGAGAGAAAAAAAAGAGAGAATGAGCAGAGAGAGAAAAAGAGATAAGATGTTAAACATAATAGGCAAATAGAGCAAGAGAGGGTATGGCCCCTGCACGACATCCACATTTGTGCACGACATCAACCACGAGTGGCCCCTACAACATGAGGCCTCCTCTGTGCCCTACTGCAAAACACAAACCAGATTGCCATTAAGACGATTGTTGCACGCAAGTACTTTCATGAGTGGTTTCAAGTTATATCTAGCAGAACAAGCTCCTTACAAAGGTCAATCCAAATCGAAGGCTCTTCCTCAAGGCCTTTCAATTGAGTCTCTCATCGTCGACTACCTCAAGAAAGTATCACAATTTATCTTGCATTACTTAGGGGACAGGTATGGTGGGCAATTGATGATGAAGGATATTCAATGGTGTCTTTCCACGCCAGCAATATGGGCAGAAGCTGCCAAGAAAAAGATGAGGAAATGTGCTCAGGAAGCTGGTATTGTCAAGGGAGTGTCAAGCAGAACATGCTCAGAGGATGCTAGCCCTCATCTATTAAGAGTAGTTCTAGAGCCAGAGGCTGCATCTTTGGATTGTCTCCAAAATGCTAGATTCCTATCCATCAGAGAAGGAGAAAAGTTTGTTGTGGTTGATGTGGGCGGAGCCACTATTGATTTGCTGGTGGGTGAGGATTTGCAAAAATCTGAGGCTGATGCTGCAGCGTTAGATGCGACCTTATTGTGGCTTCAAAACTAATGAATGATCTGCATTTTAATAATTATCCTTGGATCTAATGCCAGTCAGATTGTCCATATTTCTTTAATATATTTAGGGTAAAGGAGCCAATAAAGTGATACTTAACATTAATAAGGCAATAGCTCACTTGTGAAATGGTCTTGGTCCAAGTTGCTTTTATTGTTAGCCCATGCCAGTACCCAAAAAGTGTCACCTAATTGATAGGTGTCTTTTTACAGACTCCTCTACCCTGTAGTGTTCTGACTTTGCATTTTAAGCCTTGTGTATTCCAACCTCCCTCGTGTATTTCAACCTCCCATGCCAATGAGAGAGGGAGAGGAGAGAGAAAAAGGAATGAGAGAGAGAAGAGAGAAAAAGGAATGAGAGAGGGCAAGGAAGGTAGAGGAATGAGAGAGAAAAAAGAGAGAGGGAAGGAGAGGAATGAGAGGGATAGGAGAGAGAAAAGGAAATGAGAGAGGGAGAGGAGAGAGAAAAAGGAATGAGAGAGAGAGGAGAGAGAAAAATGAATGAGAGAGGGCAAGGGAGGGAGAGGAATGAGAGAGAGAGGAGAGAGAAAAAGAGAGGGAGGGAGAGGAATGAGAGGGAGAGGAGAGAGAAAAGGAAATGAGAGAGAGAGAGGAGAGAGAAAGCGATGAGATAATTTGCTTATTGACTCAATGTGTATTCATAATTCTATGGTTTTTATCATGCGCACACGTGCATACTCAAGAATCAATAGTCAAATTTAAAGCTAAATTGAATTTTCCATAATAAAAAGGAAGTATCTTTTATCATCTTCAAGTACGTAGAGAAATTACGAGATATATATTGCAATGCTTGCTACTAATTGTAAGGTTTCTGTCGCTTGTTGCTAATTACTTATACCAGGCTTGTCAACTGGAGGAACTGACATTCATTAGAGAGCAATGAAAAATTAATTATTAACTCTATTTTTTTAATTCAATGATTCAATGTGTATTCTTAATTCTATGGTTTTTATCATACGCACATGTGCATGCTCAAGAATCAATTTCAGGTGGTTAAATAATTATTAACTTTGATTTTTTAATTATGTGAATTGCTAATTTTAGGTGGTTAAATAATTGTGCGTCTGCTGGCGCGTCTATATTAGCGTCTATTTGCGCGGATATATAGACGCAAAATTTGCGTCTATTTACACGCACGTTTACACGCACTTATAGACGCTGTGATAGACGCGCTCGACTTTGCGCGTCTAACATGCGTGTCTATGCCTCGTTTTTGTTATAGTGCCCTCAAGAATTCCCACTCCTCCATTGAGACCTCTGTCCCTTTGCGAGACACTGCGGTCAAAGCTCCATGCAACCATCGCGATGACATAAACCGCGGCATCTCCTCCATGCCTTAGGGATATCGAATCGGTCAATGACGCATACTATGTCGGAATTCAGCTCGCGCTTCCTCTCGATCTTGCCTAGCGATCTGGTACTTGGCGAGCCACGTCTCCATAGAGGCATGGTGCAACATACAAAAGAAATTCACCTTCTCTTCCATTGAGGCATCCATTCTTTTTTCTACCCAATTTCCAACCACCACATCTCCAGTTAGTCTATCATCGTTCTTCAGCGACCATAGCATTTCATTGTCTAGTTCCACCGTTGGTAGCCATTGTGAAATATGCACTAGCGCCTTAGACACCAACCAACCTTCGGCCATGCTACCTTCTGGCCAAGCTCGTTGTCACACAAAGCCTTTCAGGGTTTTCATGAAGCACTCTAAGAAGAACATCCATCGCGTATGGACAGGTCCAGCAATCTCCACTTCATCCACAAGATGCACAAGAAGGTGGATTTGTATCGTTAGCATGCTGGTGGGCAGGTATTTCTCAAAGAGACAGACCGTCTCCACTGCTCCCCGCCTTGCGGATATGTCTTAATCTCCTTCTATGAGATCCATTGCACCAAAGTCAACAACTTGTAAATAGCCCCGTGTATTTCTGGAGTAAGACATCATGCGATCGCGATTGATAGTACAAACTGCCACAAATGAGAAAGCATTATGAATAATGGTTACATTCCAAATAGCAAAATGCCCACACTAATTACAATCCATTCATAGTACAAACTTGACCTATCTTATGCCAGTCATGGGATTTTAGCTCTGATAATTGGTCATCTTTAGAAAATACCTGAGAGAATGCATCATACCTGTCGGAGTGCGGATAGACTTGATTACTTGCTTCACAATGCGCTCTTCTTTAGTGGACAAAACCCAAGGAGTGCGAGGAAGCTGCACACGACCATCAGCACTCGACTGCAGCCAAAGCGCCTCCATCTTACCTACCTCCTTCAAATCCATGCGTGCCCCTATAGTGTCTCTCTTTCCTATGATGTGGTCCCATAACAAGCTGCCCACATTCTTGAAAATATGCATGGGATCCAACAAGTGGTTGACCTGTAAGTGGGTCCAATATGGCAACTCGTAGAAAACTGAGAACTGCCGCATCCCATTTGGATGTGATTTCACGTGGACCATTTTCAGCTCATACCAGCTTGCGGCATTCGTACGTGTTGGAGGTCATCCAAGGAAACCTTCCCTGAGTTCATGATCCTCCGGCAAGAAAGCAACGTGTCCTTGATATACCATCTTCTTCATGGTTCGTGAACTTCGGGAGTCGCACAATGGACATGCATGATAACCTGAGGTAACCAGACCTGTTCCAACACCACAACCTAGGAATACTTGCTTGAGCAAGATAAAATGTAGATATTACTAGCGAGAACGGAGGCCTGCTCACCTGAGCACTCTCCCAATCCCGGAAAGTCATGCATCGTCCACATGAGAATGGCTCGAATATTGGCTGACCGCCGACCATTGCGCTTGCTCATATCTTGCACGGTGACCCCCTCCTCCCACAAAATCTTAAGCTCATCGACTAATGGACGAAGATACACGTCCATATTTTTTACTTTGTAGCGGCCGGGGACAAGCAAGCTAAGGATGAGATGTCCTTTCTTCGTAGAAAGCCATGGAGGGATATTGTAGTTGACAAGGACTATAGGCCACACACTGTAAGAAGTTGAGCATAGACCAAATGGGTTCACGCCATCCATTGCAAGACCGAGCCGAAGATTCCTTGGCTCTCCGGCAAAGCCTGGGAAGGTAGAGTCAATGTGGTTCCATGTGTGCGAATCCATTGATATTTGTTAAACTCCATTCGTGGACCTATTCTGCGCATGCCACGTTGTCAAGCTCGCCATGCCGGACGTATGAAACATGTGGTTTATGCGGGGAAAAAGCAAAAAGTATCTGAGAACTTTTTGAGGGATGGTTTGCCCTTGCAAGTCCTGTCGATACCTGTGAGCACCACACTTTGGACATGTTTCCATAGTCTCATATTCTCCTCGAAATAGTATGCAATCGTTGATACATGCATGGATGTTATTGTAGTCCATGCCAAGCTTCCGTAAAACATGTCGTGCATCATCACGAGACTCAGGCATGGTATTTGCAGGTGGTAATATATGATATTTCAATAACCTGAAAAAAATCATAAAACACCTTGAAAAAGCACAAATGTTTGTAATAATAGTGTCAAAAAAAATCAATGAATTAGCTTATGTACAAGGTACCTGAATAACTCAGTCACACTCGTATCGCTCCACCCGTATTTTGCTTGCACACTTAAGAGTGCAAGCAGTGTCTTCAGCCGAGATACTCGGCACCCATTATATAATGGTATGCATGCTTCCTCTCTAAGTGGATTAGAAGTCTCGACATCCATGGGAATCAATGCATCGATCATTGCCTCCATCTCAGGCTCCAAGATTGTAGGTAGGTCTGGAAGGTTGCCTGTCTCCTCTAGCATTGACGGTATATATTGGCCTTGTGAGTGGTGGATTGGCTCCTGCACTCCATCCATCGCACGCCCACATACTCTTCTAATTGGCCGCAAAGCGTGCACTCCCCCTTGGGATGAGACATCACCTCCCTGGATAGAAAATTTGCCAGCAAGACCCAATCTTATTGTATATGGTATTCAATCAGCTTGCGAGTACAATGCATGATTGATATTAACTTCAAATTACCGTTTGCTAAAAATCCGCAATCGCTTGATCAATGATCTCAGATTGAAACTCGCCAAATCGTCGTACGTGTTCTATAGACAATCAACGTTTTCGTCTAATTGCCAACTTGCATTGAGAGCAAGGACATGGGACATGCTAATTAAGATACGCCTCGTGATCTTGAAGAACAGGATCTTCTTCATTTTCCATTTTTTCTACGTTACAACAAACAATTTGTTTTTGTTATCATTCTTTTCTTTTCTTATATTGTTATCCTCTCATTCCATCTCTCTCTTTTTCTATGATCTAGCATATAGTATCATAGAACACCAGTATTTAGTACCTAGTACTTAGTACCTAGCACATAATATTTCGTTTTCTCTCTTCCTCTCCCTCTCTCATTTCCTCTCCCTCCCTCACCCTCACCCTCTCTTTCTCTCTTTCCCTATTAGGTTTAATGATATTTCTCTTTTTATCACTCCTTTCTCTCTCTCATTCCTTTTTCTCTCTCCTCTTTCTCTCTCATTTCCTTTTTCTCTCTCCTCTCTCTCTCTCTCTCTCTCATTTCCTCTCCCTCCGTCGCCCTCACCCTCTCTTTCTCTCTTTCCCTATTAGGTTTAATGGTTTTTCTCTCTTTTTCTCTCTCCTCTCTCTCTCTCTCTCTCTCTCTCTTTCTCTCTCCTCTCTCTCTCTCATTTTTTTCTCTCTCCTCTCCCTCTCTCATTTCGTTTTCTCTCTACCTCTCCCTCCCTCGCCCTCACCCTCTCTTTCTCTCTTTCCATATTAGGTTTAATGATATTTCTCTTTTTCTCTCTCCTCTCTCTCTCTCTCATTTCCTTTTCTCTCTCCTCTCTTGCTCATTCCTCTCCCTCCCTCTCTCTTTTCTCTCTCCTCTCTCTCTCTCTCATTCCTCTCCCTCCCTTGCCCTCTCTCATTCCTTTTTCTCTCTCCTCTCTCTCTCATTCCTCTCTCTCCCTTGCCCTCTCTCATTCCTTTTTCTCTCTCCTCTCCCTCTCTCATTTCCTCTCCCTCCCTCACCCTCACCCTCTCTTTCTCTCTTTCCTTTTCTCTCTCCTCTTTTTCTCTTTTTCTCTTTTTCTCTTTCTCTCTCCTCTCTCTCTCTCATTCCTTTTCTCTCTCCTCTCCCTCTCATTCCTCTCCCTCCCTCTCTCTTTTTTCTCTCCTCTCCCTCCCTTGCCCTCTCTCATTCCCTTTTTCTCTCTCCTCTCCCTCTCTCATTTCCTCTCCCTCCCTCGCCCTCACCCTCTCTTTCTCTCTTTCCTTATTAGGTTTAATGGTTTTTCTCTCTTTATCTCTCTCCTCTCTCTCTCATTTTTTCTCTCTCCTCTCCCTCTGTCATTTTGTTTTCTCTCTTCCTCTCTCATTTTTTTCTCTCTCCTCTCCCTCTGTCATTTTGTTTTCTCTCTTCCTCTCTCATTCCCTCTCTCTCATTTTCTCTCTCCTCTCTCTCTCTCTCTCTCCATTTTTTCTCTCTCCTCTCACTCTCTCATTTCATTTTCTCTCTTCCTCTCCCTCTCTCATTTCTTGTCCCTTCCTCACCCTGACCCTCTCTTTTTCTCTTTCTCTATTATTTTTAATAAATTTTTCTCATTTTCTCTCTTCCTCTCCCTATCTCATTTCCTCTCTCTCTCTCTCTCATTTTTTTCTCTCCCTCTCTCATTTTTTCTCTCTCCTCTCCCTCTCTCATTTACATTTCTCTCTTTCTCTCCCTCTCTCATTTCATGTCTCTTCCTCACCCTGACTCTCTCTTTTTCTATTTCTCTATTATTTTTAATAATTTTTTCTCTTTTTCTCTCTCCTCTCCCTCTCTCATTTTTTTCTCTCTTCCTCTCCCTCCCTCGGCCTCACCCTCATCCACACCCTCTCTTGCTCTATTTGCCTATTATGTTTAACATCTTAGCTCTTTTTCTCTCTCCTCTCCCTCTCTTTTTCCTTTTGCTCTCTTCCTCTCCTTCTCTCATTTCTTCTCCCTCCCTCTCCCTCTCTCATTTCCCTATTATGTTTTCATCTCTCCCCCCTCTCCCTCTCCCTCTCCCTCTCTCATTTTCTCTCTCTTCCTCCCCCTCCCTCTCTCATTTCCTCTCCCCCTCCCTCTCCCTCTCTTTAATTTCTCTCTCTTTCTCCCTCTCCCTCTCCCTCATTTCTTCTCCCTCTCTCATTACATATAAATTATACAAAAAATAAATAAAAAAGAGAGAGAATACACTCTCCCTCTCTCATTCCCTCTCTCTCTTCCTCTCTTTCTCTCTCTCATTTCCTCCCCTCCCTCTCCCATTTTTTCCCTCTCCCTCTCTTTAACTTCACTCTGTTTCTCCCTCTCCCTATCCCTCATTTCTTCTCCCTCTCTCATTATATACAAATTATACACAAATTAAATAAATAAGAGAGAGAATATACTCTCCCTCTCTCTCGTTCTCTCATTTCATCCCCCTCCCTCTTCCATTTCCTCCCTTCCCCTCTCCCTCCCTCCCCCATTTCCTCCCTCTCCCTCTCTTTCTCTCTCATTTCCTCTCCCTCTCTCAATATATATACACAAATTATAAAAGCAAAAGGGAGAGGGAGAGAGAGAATGCACTCTCCCTCCCTCTCTCTCTCTCATTTCCTCCCCATCCCTCTCCCTCTCCCTCTCCCTCTCTTTCTCTTTCTCTCCGTCTCTCATTTCCTCCCCCCTCCCTCTCCCTCTCTCTCGTTCTCTCATTTCATCCCCCTCCCTCTTCCATTTCCTTCCTCTCCCTCTCCCTCCCTCCCCCTCCCCCTCCCTCTCCCTCTCTTTCCCTCTCATTTCCTCTCCCTCTTTCAATATATATACACAAATTATAAAAGCAAAAGGGAGAGGAAGAGAGAGAATGCACTCTCCCTCCCTCTCCCTCTCCCTCTCCCTCTCCCTCTCTTTCTCTTTCTCTCCCTCTCTCATTTCCTCCCCCTCCCTCTCCCTCTCTTTCTCTTTCTCTTTCTCTTTCTCTCCCTCTCTCTTTCTCTTTCTCTCCCTCCCTCTCCCTCTCCCTCTCCCTCTCTTTCTCTTTCATTTCCTCTCCTAAACAAGCAAAAGAAGGAGAGAATTAAACCCTAAACAAGCAAAAGGAGAGAATGGACTCACCGATGAGATATGGGGAGGGTTTGGCGGCTCCTCTTCCTCTTTGTGATGAAGGCTCCTCCTCTCCTTCACGAACGGCGGCGGTGGCGGCAGCGGCGGCAAGACTTCTTCCTCTCCCTCTCTCACGACGGTCGCTCTCTCTCTCTCGCTCTCCCTCTCGAAACGATCAACAAAAATGCGCGAAATGAACTCCCGCTCGGGTTTCGGCCTGTTTTTTTCCCTGTGGGGCATCACTATTAGCGACGTCGCTACCTGCGTCGCTACACGCCATCGCTATACGTTTGAATCCTTGTAGTATTGATGCTCGACATTGGTGGTTATCATTGGCATTTATTTGTGGATTGTCGGTTGGTGCCTATACATATGGGAAAGTATGCCTATGGTTTATCTATGGTTTTGAGCTTGGATTGAGCCATTGGTTTCTTAGTTTTGGACATTTATTTTCTATTGGAATATTTAGGGCTAAAGCTTATTTGCTTATGTTTGGATATGCTTGTTGGATTCAGGCTATGTCTTGGATGTATACATTGATGTAGTGACTCTCAGGGATCGACATAGAGCCTAGATTCACTCTCAAATTATTGGTTGAGATTGAGCTCGCTTTGCATAGAATTTGAATCTTCATCTTTGATGTACTTATGGCATGTACTTTGCTTACATCTGATCGGTCATGACATGCTTGGCCTATGCCACTACTACATGCCCGTTACATTGTCTAGAGTTGGATGCTACTGAGCCTTGCCTTGGCTTGACATTTGATTGCTGGGAGAATAATTTGGCTATTTCTTGGCTTGCTATAGTTATAGTTTAGATGTACTTGATGTCCATGGATGCTATGTACGGATGCTACATGGCTTATATGCTCATGAGGTCTTCTCGATGCTTGATCTTGGATCTTTTGGCATTGGTGTTATCATATGCCCTTGTTGAGCTTCTTTGCTTGATATTTACGGCTTTTGTGCTAGTGGGAGCATCTTGATATGCTTAACAGACATTGAGCAAGCGGTTTATGCTACTTGAGCATTCAGATATTTGAGACTCAAATCTTCAATTGGATGTTGCATGGTTGATATGTCGTGGTCCTCACAGATGTACTTGGGCTAATTTGAGCTTTACACTCGTTGAACATACACCTATTTGTGTAAGGTCTTGCCAGTGTGGTATACACTTTGCCCTATTACACAGGGGGTGTATCGGCTTACTGATGGATTCATTTGACATGCTTGGGTATTTGTTTGATTTTTCGTATGACTCTCACATGCTGATTTATGCCCACTTGATGTTGGTTATGCTTTGACAATTAGTGATTGACTTGGTGCATTGATTTTACCTACAGTGCTCTTATTGTACTTGGCTGTAATTTATTATAGCAAGCACTTATGCATGGACTAACGTGGAATCTTCATGTTGAATCATCTTGATTTTATATACTTCTGATGGTACTTGGTGGGTATCATAATTAGCTATCATTTTGTGGTCATTTTGCCTTGGTTTTGGTGGTATTTTGGTTGTTTACAATTGAAAATAGCAAGCAGTTTTGAATTGTCTACAACGTTTTGGACTACATTATGGATTCTTCTTCCAATGACAGTGCTATCTTTAACATCACTAAGCTTGATGTTATGAATTATGCCTATTGGAACGTAGCAAAGTGAAGGGTGCTTCATTGAGTCCTTTAGTAAATATATCTATAGTCATCTGATCGCTTGGAAAATGTTCAATCATGATTGTGCATTTCTTTACTTCATATCAAACATAATGATAATACACTACAATATGTTTAGACTTGTTATACTGAACATAGTCTTTAGAAAGACTAATAACACTTTGGTAATCACATCAAAGTGGTGTGATAGAGAGAGGAGGATGACCAATATTTGATAGAACTTGTTGAAGCCATGCTAACTCTTGAGCTGCTAAAGATGCGACTACATTTTCACCCTCTGTAGTCGAAATAGCAACACAATGCTGTTTCTTGCTAATCTAAGAAACAAGACAACCATTGATCTAGAAACAATTCCCACTTGTAGAATGCATAGATAAGTGAGAGCTTGCCCAATCTACACCTGTATAAACCTTAAGTTGAAGTGAATGTAGAGAATCAGAGTTTTGTTGGCGCTGATAAATCTATCCAAAATCTTTAGTGCCTTTCAAATACTTCAAAACTCGTTTAGCTGTGGTCCAATGTTTAAGGCATGGAGAACTAAGATGTTGTCCAAGAAAATTTACAGAAAAAAGAATGTCAAGGTTAGAATTTAAGCCAACAAATTGAAGACATCAAATAAGATTAGCATAAGGTTGATGTGATGCTAATTTTCCATCATTCTACAAAAAGTGAGAGTTTTTTGGTAGAGCTCACAATACAAGGAGTACTAGCATGATTTGCAAAACCCAAACCAAACTTCTCAATAATATCTTCAATGAGCTTTGTTTGATGCTGTAATAAAACACTATTTTCTTGATAGCATTGAATCCAAATACCAACACATGAGTGTATGTCTCCAAGATCCACCATGTCAAATGCAAAAGATGAAACCTTCTTTACTTATTGAAGGAAGTTGAGATGGTTAGAAACAAGTATGGTATCATCCACATATAGAGTATCATTGTAGCACTTGATATATAAGTTAGGATTTGAAGCAAAAGAGATAAAACCTTATTTTGTAAGGAAGAGATCAATCTTTTGATACCAAGCTTGTGAAGATTGTTTGAGACCGTAGAGTGCCCAATAAAGTTTGCAAGCAAGATTTTCCTTATGTTTGACTACAAATCCCTTTGGTTGCTCCATGTATATCTCTTCTTTAAATCTCAATTAAGAAAAGCAATTCTCACATCCATTTGGTGAACCTCCAAATCAAATTGAAGAGCAAAAATTAACAATACTCGAATACTAGTAATACAAATAATAGCTGAGAAAGTTTCTTGATAATCAAATCCTACAATCTGTGAGAAACCTTTGGCAACTAGCCTTGCTTTGAATTTGTCAAATGTTCCATCATCTACTTTTGTTTTAGTCTTATAAACCCACTTGCATTTAATAGAACTATGTCTAGGTGTGGTAACTCAGTTAGAACCCATGTACCTTTAGAGAGAAGAGATTCATACTCATCTTCCATGGCTTTCTGCCATTGTTCCTTTTGTGGGGACGACATGGCATCACTATAAGAGATAGGGTCTTCAAAAATATTGAGAGCATTCTCAAGAATATCATCATCACAAACATGAGAGGTACCATGCTCGTTATCAGTTGGAAGATCAACATAAAGATCAACTCCAAGGTCATCATCAGTAATAACGGATGCAAGTTGTGAATCCTGATTTGAAGAGTCGATATTATCCCATGAAGGAGGTTCATAATCATATAGAAAAGGAGAAGAAGTGAGTAATGACTTTGTATCATCAACATCCTCCAATGATATCATCCTTTGAGCATCCTCTTAAGACCATGTCCTGCCCATAAGTTTCTCATTGAAAAAAGCATCACGACTTATGATTACCATCTTGGAGGATGGATCATAAGACTTCTATCCCTTAGAAAAAATTGAATTTCCAATGAAAATAAATTTTAAAGTAGGAGGATTGAGTTTCATGTGAGCCTCTTTGGGTACATGAATATAACTAATACATCCAAAACTTCAAAAATATGAAATAGAAGGAGTTTCACTTGTCCAAGTAGTAATCAACATTTTACCTGAAGGAGTAGTTGTAAGATTATTTTACACAAATATTGTTGCTAAGACTACTTCAACCCAGAAACATTGAGATAAGCCATAATGAATGAGCGTATATCGCATGGCATTGAGGATAGTCTTGTTTTTATGTTGAGCAATACCATTCTATTGAGGAGAGTAGGGAATCGTATATTCATGTGATGAATAAATTGATTATTACATTAACCATCGAAATCATTTGAAATGTGTTCTCCACCATTATCGCTCTTAAGTTTCTTGATGCAACACGACTAATATGAAGTTCTGTAAATTTTTGATATTGCTTAAAAGATAATACCATTCTATTGAGTAGGGAATCGTATATTCATGGATAAATACCCAGATTATTGCAATAATCATCAAAATCATTTGAAATGTATTCTCCACCATTATCATTGCGAAGTTTCTTGATGCAATGACCAGTATGAAGTTTTGCAGCTTTTTGACATTGCTTAAAAGATAATGAAGCTTCTGATTTGTGTCACAAGAGAAAAACAATGGTGTATCTTAAGAATTTGTTGAGATACTTGCAATCACACTTGTAGCCTCTTTGTATGAGGCAGATTAGGCTAAGGATATGCAAGCTACTTTATCCCATAGGCATAGAGAGGGAGACTGCTACCATCTAGCAACTATAAAGCATTGTACTTGACTACCACTTTTTCATATATGATGAATGCAACATCATGATGCTTTTCCATTTCACTTAGTGTCTTGATCATTGTCAGTCCTATACACAAGATTGTGTTTATTAGTCCAAGTCTCAATCTTGGAACCCAATTCACTTGTGTAACAGGTCAAGTCTTTGTCTATCTCATCATGAACTTAAACTTTATGTTCCATCAACCGTAGCTCCTGCCATGCTCTAGATTCTGCATCTTTTGACATGGTATCAAAGCTCAAATGAGCATGGCACTGCCTCTCTGGTCTCTTCTCACCTCTAATCATCTCTGCCCAGATCACATCCAAATCAGGTTTTTATTTTCAACTTCATCTTCATCTTGACCTTGAGTTTGACATAGCCAAATAGCACATACCTCTATTGAAGCTTCTTGATCTCCTCATTTAGGCCATAACTCTTTAAGCCTTCTTCTAGTGATATCGCCTCTATGGAAAGGCACAACCATTCATCACATCACAGCTCGAAATTACTCATCACAAGATCCAACATTGTGTGTTTTTGCAGTCACTACCTGTTCGTGGCTGCAGTCCATTCGTACACCCTACACAGTCCATATGTGCAACGATCTTGTAAAACATCATAGGGCTTTGGAAGCCCATTAGCCAAGATTCATTTCCGTATAAAGAGTTTTGAAAATGATCAAGTATACACTTCACATAGAGTGAAAAACCAGGCTGCCCCCAAAAACCCTAATACAAACTCTATAGCCAAAGCTCAAAAGCTTCATTTCTCCTTCATATTCTCACTCCTCTTGGTACACTGAAGTTACTACCACTCTGATTGGGGGATTCCAATAAGGATTTCTCATCAAGGAGGGAAATTTGTGAAGACTTTGGAAGATTTGGAGGTGAAATCAACACCAAGTTCTTCATTGCTACAGTCTCAAGCTCATTTTCCACTACATTCTCTTAGCTCAATCTTTGCCACTCAAAGATCTGCTACAATACTCAAGCCTCAACCATTCAGATATGAAGGTTTAGCAAGCTCAAATTCAAGATAAAATTTGGATTTGGAAGGATAGAAGCCCTCAAGTTCAACAAGAGTGCAATCAACAATCATCTTAGTATCTCTTGATACTACATACGAAGTGTGCCTTCATACTACTGTCTTGTGTCCTTCGACATATTTAGGAGCAGCTCATTGTTGGTTACTCTTAGTATTTTTTTAGCTGATCCACACTAATGAGAGTACCAAGCATGAAGAATTTTAAATGGGTATCCTCTTTGAAAAGTAGCATGGCTCCTATTGCTCATTTGCATTACATAGAAAATGTCCTTATGCTACTTGCAGGGATGGTTGAATTGTTGCGAACAACGGATGCGTGGTTTGCGCGTAGCGAATGGAAGAAGCTCCCTCTTTCTCTCTTTTACTCATAAGATTGCATATGACTCATGAGAAATTAAAAATAGACTAAAAGAGAGGGTAAAATAAGATGAACCGACACAAGATTGGGTACAATCTCCCCCGACATGAAGTAGGCAGCTCCCTTCATGCCATATTTATAATAATATTATAAAATCTTCTTTGCCCAAGATTTAGGCCCTTTACAATCACTCTTTGCATAAAGAGTTTGAGTATACTGGAAAAGAGATAGAGTATTCTGAATTAATGGATGCTAGTAGTTGTGCATCCCACAACTCTCTAGAATCATTAATATTTTATTGGACATATCTTCTAAAAATCTATTTTGCTAATAAATATTTACATAGAGGCTATGCACACACTTTCTAAGAAATAGCGGTGTGTCTAATACAATAATCCAATAATTGCCAAATAAATTATTGAGAAAATAATCTTTAAAATGCTTGCGTGTGGCGCGCCTTTCCAATTCACCTTGTTCTACACATTAGCTTGCCAAAATTTCAGAAAATCATGTTAGAATAATAACCAACTGAATAATTGCAACTAGCCACATAAATCAATTAATTTGGAATTCCATACAATAATTAATTCACGAAGACGTTAATACTCATGTGGATAAAATGCTATCACACACGTTCACACTTGCATCGACGCCTGGAAAGGATAGGCATCCCCATCGACCTTCCACGTAAGACAATTCTTAGGAACATGTCCCGCATTGACGGAGAACCATTTAAGGCGCTCATCGTTTTGCGTAGGTGCTACCTGACAACATACCCTCGGGGTGGGATAGCAATTTTCCTCAATTGCTATTGGCTGCATGTGGAGGCAATAAATTGGAAAAAGGTCGCAAATCACGAGCATGCATCCATTAAGCTCAACAGGGTGATTGTGGAATTTGACAAGATAACGAGGATAAGTATTTCCTGTCCTAGTGGTCATATAGTCAACATCAATAATTGTTTCAGGGATTAGGATTTCATGATCATCTGCAATCAAGGGTGGTGAGTCATAAACAGGGTGAACAGGAAGAGAACCTTTGAAGGGTCGTAAAAGACTAATGTGAAAAGTGTTGTGGATTTTCCAATGATGAGATAACTCTAATTTATAAGCATTAGGATTAATACAATGGAGAATTTTAAAATGTCCATAGAAACGAGCTGGAGCTAATTTTACATTCGGGTTCTTTTCTACACTATGGAATCGACGTTTTCCAACACATAACCCAACATAATCTCCTTCTTTATAAATCATGGCTTGCCTCTTTTTTCACATATGATAGTTGGACCTTTGCTAGCATTTGTTTAACTTGCTCATAAATACTTGAATGATTTTGAATCCAATCGTCAACAGAATGTATTTTCTGTGTTAGAAGAAATGTGGGAGTTGGCAATTTGTGACCATAAACAATTTAAAAAGGTGCCTTTTGTATAGCAATGTGAGTGGTATTAGTGTAAGAAAACTATAGAATGTGCAAATGATTATCCCATGTGGCTGGAGAAGAAATTGTTGTAAGCACGAATTAAATCCAAAATTGTGCTATTTGTGGCCTCTGTTTCACCGCTAGTCTCTGGATGAAATGCAGAGCTAAAATCAATCTTAGTTCCAAAGTTAGAAAACAATGTAATCCAAAAATTATTACAGAATTGAGGACCTCGGTCGGACACAATAATTTTCGGCAATCCATGGTGCACAAAAATATGCTTGAGATATAAGCTAGAGGCTTGTGCAGCACTTAAGGTCTTTTTATAAGCAATGAAGTAAGCCTGTTTACTAAATCTATTAACTATGGTTCATATCATATTATTCTGTGAAGAAGTTTGTGGTAAACTTGTAATGAAGTCCATAGAAATCTGTTCCCAAGGTGAATTAGGGATAGGTAATGGAAGTAATAAACCATATGAATTACCATGATGTCTTTTTATGCATTGACATACAATGCATTCAAAAACAAAATTAGAGACATCATGTTACATATTTGGCGAGAAAAAATCTTTGTGTAAATTTCTAAGTGTGGAGATAATACCTCAATGTCCCATATAAGGAGGCTCATGTACTTCTTGCATAATGAAATGACAAAAAGGATAGGTAATACATAACCTTTTTTCATAAAACAGAAAACCATCAGAAATAGAAAAGCTATTAGTAGGGATCCATTGATTGTTAGATAAATTTATCCAAACATCATGAAAATCGGGATCTTGAAGATAAGTATTTTTCATTGTGTCTAACGAAGAAGTAGAAATGACAGAAATATTGTTTACTGATGGCCTATGGCTAAGTGCATTGGCTACTACATTTTCCTTACCTGGTTGATATTGAATGAGTGGATGAAAGCATTGAATAAATGATGCCCAGTGTATGTGTTTATCAGATATTTGTAGTTGTGACAATCAATGTTTAGTACTCTGCTGATCAGTTTTAATCATAAACTCTGAACCCATTAAATAGTGCTTCCATATGCGCAATGCATGAACTATGACTAATAATTCTTTGTCATATGTACTATATTTAACTTCACAAGGTTTTAGTTTACAACTAGAGTATGCTATAGGGTGATTGTCTTGCATTAATACTGCACCGATGCCAGAATCACTTGCATAAGTAACCACAAGAAAGAATGGTCGATTGAAATTAGATAACAACAAGGCCTTCAGGTTCATTAGAATTTCCACCCATAAGTGTAGCCTCATCGAAGTCGGGCATTGCTTCAAGGTCTTCATTGGATTCTTCAGCTCCAAGAAAACTCAGATGCACAGTGGGTTTCTTCCAATCACGGGTGTTGCCCACGGGACAACGACTCACAATATGACCAGGACGCTTACAATTATAACAAATTACATTTTTGGAAATGGCCTTAGAGACACGGGTTAACATTTGTAGGTTCACCAGATTTAGGTAAATTCGAAGGTAGATTGGGAGGTTTAGAATTGGAAACTGATTGACCATGATTGTTAAGAACATTTCGCATCCATGGCCATCAGTTAAAATGATTCTTTTCACATTGAGAATTGAAGTTACAGAAATAATTAAAACGAAATTTGTTACGCATGTTGTTACCATTGGATGCTGGAAATTGCCTTTGGTCTTTAGACTGCTTATTTTTAGCGTCATGAGCTAGGGAAATGGCTTCCTCCAGATTATTGGACTTGAACATGTTGACTTCGACTTGGATGGATGGAATTAAGCCGGACATATACTTTCTCTTGAAGGTAGACTCAACGACTGGCTCCACCATTTGGAGCTACAAGAGAGTGCTCCAAAATCTTTCTGTGTATTGAGGGATAAACTCATGTTCCCATTGCATGAATAGGTCCCATTGTTGTTGCATGCGGAGCTCGAATTGTGCATGGAGAAAATTTGCAAGAACCTTCTTGCGAAAGTCATTCCATGTGAGAGGACAATCAAAGCTTTTACATGTGACATCCCACCATAATGCAGCTTTCTCAATAAAATACTAAGATGCACATTTACTTTTATCACTTTCTAAGTATTTCTCATTGTCAAAATAAGCTTCGAACTGACTTAACCATGACAGAATTTTGCAACCATCTTTAAGACCATCAAAAGAATTAAAGTTGAATGTACGCTTGCTTATCTTGGACTCCTTTCGACTAGCGTGGACATCCAAAGTAGCGTTGATGGCACGAACTAGGTTGTTGTCGTTGGTAGAAATTTGAGTGGTAGGATGCTTGAGGGACTTCAGTTCTTGCTCTAGTTGTACGTGTTGTTGATGCTCTTCTTCAAGTTGCATGGATATTAAATCCATACGCTACTCCATGGTTGGCTCAAGAAGTGGTGATGCAGAGTTGAAATTGGTAGTGTTGGATGGCCCTTCGTGTGACATGATTGCTGGATGGAGAAATCTGGAGATTTAGGACTCCTTGCAAATGAAAAGACGCCTTGCTTGTTGTTGAAGAATTTTGGCATGTAAGACCAAAATTTTAAGCGGCCTTTGGATAAGAAATTATGGATGGAAGTATGCAAGAAATGCATGAATTTTTTATGCCATTGGGAATTTTGTGAAATTTATGAAGCTAGAAAGAAGTGCGCAAGAACTGCCTCTATGTAAGAGATAGTCAGCTGTGACTTGTGAAGGTTTGCAGAGTCTATGTATGACACGGAGTAAGAGAAGATGAAGTTGATGATGTAAGTGATAAAAAAGGTAATGTAACTTGCTTCATAAGGCTTTAAGCCTTAAAAAAAACTTGACGATTTAGGATAAAAGGACGTCGTGAATGTTGCCGTGACAGCAAAAAAACGGCCCCTTCCCCAACGAAATCAAGATTGAGCTTAAGCTCTTGATTAAGCTTAAGCAAAGCTTTTAATTAGGCTTTAATTAAGCTTTCTAATCACCTTGAAGCTCCAATACTTCACAAAACATGGCGCCATGATGTGGGAGTGGGTCTTCTTCAATGTCTAAGAAAATAACAGAATTTCTTGACTATGATAGAGGGGTTGGGGGTTTTGAAGGCTTGGGAATCCAGTCGTGTAGTCGGTTCGCGACAAGACGGACCGTAGAGCCCATTTGCAACAGAGGGCTCGCCTTCACGCCAGAGGGTAGGTGATTGGAAGCCCAAGAGGTAGGCTGGGCTCTGATACCACTGTTGTGAACAACGGATGTGTGGTTTGCGTGTAGCGAATGGAAGAAGCTCCCTGTTTCTTTATTTTACTCATAAGATTGCATACGACTCATGAGAAATTAAAAATAGACTAAAAGAGAGGGTAAAGTAAGATGAAGCGACATAAGATTGGGTACAATCTCCCCTCGACATGAAGTGCGCAGCTCCTTTCATGCCATATTTATAATAATATTATAAAATATTCTTTGCCTAAGATTTAGGCCATTTACAATCACTCTTCGCATAAAGAGTTTGAGTGTACTAAAAAAGAGAGAGAGTATTCTGAATTAATGGATGCTAGCAGTTGTGCATCCCACAACTCTCTAGAACCATTAATATTTTATTGGACATATGTTCTAAAAATCTATTTCGCTAATTAATATTTATATAGAGGCTATGCACACGCTTTATAAGAAATAGCGATGCATCTAATACAATAATCCAATAATTGCCAAATAAATTCTTGAGGAAATAATCTTTAAAATGCTTGTGCGTGGCATGCCTTTCCAATTCACCTTGTTCTACAAATCAACTGCCAAATCATGTTAGAATAATAACCAACTGAATAACTATAGCTAGCCATATAAATCAATTAATTTGGAATTCCATACAATAATTAATTCACGAAGACGTTAATACTCGTGTGGATAAAATGGTATCACCCACGTTCACACTTGCATCGATGCCCGGAAAGGATAGGCGTCCCCATGGACCTTCCGCCTAAGACAATTCTTACGAACGTGCCCCACATTGACGGAGAACCATTTAGGGCGCTCATCCCGCCAACATACACACAAAGAAGAACCATTTAAGGCTCTCATCCCTTTGCATAGGTGCCACCTGGCAACATGAATCTACTTGTCTCAAAGTACAATCAATGAGCTTATTTGAAGAACTTGAAGGCATGTCTGCTACCTTGGAGATAGTGCAAGAGTTTGAAGCCATTTTTGCTGCCTCAAAGATAATGATATCTTTGCTTAAGGGGGACATGAACATGAAGATTGATGCAAGTGTTGCAAGAAAAGCCAATGAAGAAGCAGACTAGGAGGACCTAGAAGAAGAGGATCAAAAGAGTAAAGTGAAGAACAAGTACAAGATCAAAAAAAGCAAGCTGGACTACATCGCCAAGAAGACCTACAATAAATTGAATATCTATGCGAAAAGAAATACTGAAAATTGCAAGAGCCTGATTGTCCTTGATCCAGTTTCTTACTAGACTTTTTTCAACCTTCTAATGCCTAGCCCAAATGCTTTTGACATAAGCTTGTAAACTCCTCATGTAGCCGTGTACTACAGCCTATGTACACTTTATGAGGCCCTTGTTACACTATGCTAGTATTGCTCTCACTAAAGCCTCTACATGCTTTGTACTTTCTGGTTGTGATTGAGGAGGGGTGTTGAGATATTTGCAATCACACCTACTGTAGCCTCTTTGTATGAGGCCGTTTAGGCTAAGGATATGCAAGCTACTTTATCCCATAGACACAGAGAGGGAGACTGATACCCATCCATCAACTATAAAGCATTGTACTTGACTACCACTTTTTCATATATGATGAATGCAATATCATGATGCTTTCCCATTTTAGTTAGTGTCTTGGTCATTGTCAGTCTTATACACAAGATTGTGTTTATTTATGAGTCCAAGTCTCAATCTTGGAACCTAGTTCACTTGTGTAATAGGTCAAGTATTTGTATGTGTCATAATGAGCTTAAGCTTCATCTTCCATTCACCATAGCTCCTGCCATGCTCTAGGTCCCGCGTCTTTTGACATAAATAAGATCAAGCAAATATCTAGAATGAGATGTAGTGAAAATGGAAAAGGGTTTGTGAAAATGATTTTCAAGTGCACAATATTCACAAATATCCATATGAGGACGAGCTTTGAATTCCATACCTTGAACAAGATCATGCTGATAAAGACTGACAAGCTTAGAAAAATTAGAGTGAAAAAAGCGATGATCCCTACAGTGTGACCATTTCTATTGCAATAAAAACAATGTCTATTAGGAAACTTGAGATGAGAGAAGTTACTGTGATGAAAACTCCTAAGTATATATAGCGTGGAGAGAGACGCCTTTTCGAGAAAGTAAGACACCTGAGACGAGAGAAGTTACCATGATGAAAAATCCTAAGTGTATATAGTGTGGAGAGGGACGCCTTTTCGAGAAAGTAAAGCTTGGTTGATTTGTTCTAACTATGTGCCCTCTTGTGAGATCATAACTATTTCTTGATTTGTGTGTCGTCTTTCATGTTGTTGTGAATATCCAATCAAAGATATACAAGCTTGATCAAAATTGATCCCATCTTTGTTAGATAATATGGTAACAATATTATCATAAACAAGATCCTTTACATTGTCAAGAAGTTGTGTTACCAATTGATTTATGGAATATCATCACCACCACCACCAGCAAGCTAATTGATAATGCACTTGAATGATTCAATATGTGTTGTCATAGAAGTTTCGATGTTATATTGTAACTCGGTGAACTAACTACAAAGATAAGTATTTTTGTAATATATTTCTTCTCAAGATTTGCTATCAAATACTCCCATATAGCTCATGAGGTTGAAATATTATATACATCAAGCATAAGAGATTCTTGAAGATCAAAAATATTATACTGACGAGCTACTTTATCGAACAGAGAAGAGATACACCAAATACACTCCCAAAGACTATATCATATTTATCACAATCTCTCTCTCTATATATATATATATATATATATATATATATATATATATATATATATATATATATATATATATATATATATATATATATATATATAGGTGAGACCTAGTCTAGATAGGGTGAGCTATATACATAGCTCCAACATATACATCTCAATTTCATGATGAAAAGAATCGTATAATCATTTTTTAAAATAGATATTTACCAAAATAAAATCACTTAATTTTTTGTGATATAGGCCACCACACAGATGGTCCACAGAGTCTCTATGAACCACCTTCGCACTCCCTCACTCCGTTTCTTATATCTTGTCTAATGATCCGACACTCCTTTCCCCTCATTCTATCAACCCATATGAACATCGATTATGACAAGAGAAAAAGAGCAAAGAGAAAGAGTGTTTTTCTAACTTTCAACATATTACATCATTTCTTGCACTCGTAGTGATCTAAGGTGAAAATTATTGAGATGTAAAGAGAGAAGATACATAGATATGTGTGTGTGAGAGAATATATGTAGAGATGTGAGAGAGGGAGAGAAGAGACACATCATGTACACTCCCATAGACTATTTGATATTGATCACTATATATATATATATATATATATTGGTGAGACCTAGTCTAGATACAATGAGCTATATATAGCTCAAACTTTTGTTGAGATGTAGAGAGAGAATATATAAAGAGATGTGAGAAAGAGAGAGAGAGAAAAGACACCATGTACACTCCCAAAGACTATTTCATATTGATCACAATCTACATATATATAGGTGAGACCTAGTCTAGATAGGGCGAGCTATATATAGCTCCAACAACCCCATTCAAACAAAGGTCTCTAGCTACGGATGGACAAACATTCTCAAATTGTTATTGGCATCGATAAACCAATCCAAAATCTTTAGTGCCTTTCAAATACTTCAAAACTTGTTTAGCTGCAATCGAATGATTAAGGCATAGAGAACTAAGATGTTTTTCAAGAAAATTTGCAGCAAAAAGAATGTAAGGGTGAGAATTTAATCCAACAAATTGAAGACATCCAACAAGATTAGCATAAGGTTGATGTAATGCTAATTATCCATAATTCTGCAAAAAGTGAGATTTTCTAGTAGAGCTCACAAGACAAGGAGTACTAGTAGGATGTGCAGATTTGAAATCAAACTTTTGAATAATATCTTCAATGAACTTTGTCTGACACAATAATAAAACACCCTTTTCTTGATAGTGTCAAATTTGAATACCAAGATATGACTCGTCTATGTCTCCAAGATCCACCATGTTTAATGAAAAAGGTAAAACCTTCTTTACTTGTTAAAGGAAGTTGAGACTATTAGAAATAAGTACAGTATCATCCACATATAGAGCAAGAGTAACAGAACTATAATTGGAGTGCTTGACATATAAGTTATGATCTAAAGAACAAGAGATAAAACTTTATTTGTAAAAAAGAGATCAATCTTTTGAAAGCAAGCTCGTAAAGATTGTTTGAGACGATAGAGTGCCAAGTGAAGTCTTTAGAGAGAAGAGATTCATACTCAGCTTCCATGGCCTCTTGCCATTGTTCCTTTTATGGTGGGGATGACATGGCATCATTATAAGAGACAATGTATTTACAAATATTGAGAGCATTCTCAAGAATATCAACGTCATAAACATGACAATTACCATGCTCATTATCAATTGGAAGATCAACATAAAGATTAACGCCAAGGTCATCACATCAAGAATAATAGTTGTAGATTGTGAATCTTGATTTGAAGAGTCAATATTATCCCATGAACGATATTCATCATCATATAGAAAAGGGAAAAAAGTGAGTAATGACTTTGTATCGTCAATGTATTGCGATGTAGAGATAGAGGATATGTAGAGATGTGCGAGAGAGAGGAGACACATCATGTACAATCCCGAAGACTATTTCATATCGATCACAATCTACATATATATAGGTGAGATCTAGTCCAGATAGGGTGAGCTATATATAGCTCCAACACTTCCACTCAAACAAAGGTCTTTAGCTACGGATGAAAAAACCTTGGGGAAGCACAAGGGAAAAACTCAAGCTTCTATATACAAATGTACAAAAATGATCAAGAAAGATTATTATGTGTGTGTAAAGTGAATCCGTGCATGTGAAGTGAAATTAAATATATATGTACAAAGATGACTAAGAGATCTGAGGTGTATGTATATGTGTGAAGTGTATGGTGCCCACAAGGAGTGTGTACAATGGCACTACAATGTCATAGTAGACTAATTTTCAAAGATGAAAGTTGAGACAACTCCAATTTTTGAGCACAACACAGTAAAGCGTGCTTCATTGACTCCTTTGATGAATATATATGTAGTCATCTCATCAGCTTGGATAATGTTCAATCATGATTGTGCCTTTTTTTACTTCATATTGAACATAATGATAATGCTTTGCAATATGTTTAGACTTTTTATGTTGAACATAGTCTTTAGCTAGACTAATAGAACTTTTGTTAGCACATTAAAGTGGTGTGCTAGAGATAGGAGGATTGCCAATATTTGATAGAACTTGTTGAAGCCATACTAACTCTCGCATCGCTAAAGATGCATCTACATAGTTAGCCTCTATAGTGGAAACAACAACACATTGTTGTTTCTTGCTAGTCTGAGAAACAAGAAAACAATTGATAAAGATCAATTTCCACTTGTATAATGCATAGATAAGTGAGAGCTTACAGAATATATATCTTTATAATCCAAAAGTTGAAGTGAATGTAGAGAACCAAAGTTTTGTTGGCACAGATAAACCAATCCAAAATCTTTAGTGCCTTTCAAATACTTCAAAACTTAGTTAGCTACAGTCAAATGTTTAAGGCATGGAGAACTAAGATATTATCCAAGAAAATTTGTAGAAAAAAGAATGTCACAGTGAGAATTTAAGCCAACAAATTGAAAACATCCAACAAGATTAGCATAAGGTTGATGTAATGCTAATTGTCCATCATTCTCTAGAAAGTGAGAGTTTTTGTAGAACTTATAAATTTAGAGAATCAAAGTTTTGTTGGCACCGATAAACCAATAAAAAATCTTTAACACCTTTCAAATATTTCAAAACTTGTTTAGCTACAGTCAAATGTTTATAGCATGGAGAACTAAGATGTTATCCAAGAAAATTTGACAAAAAGAATGTCATAGCAAGAATTTAAGCCAACAAATTGAAAACATCCAATAAGATTAGCATTGCTATAAGAGACAGGGTCTTCAAAAATATTGAGAGAATATTTCTCAAGAATATCAATATCACAAACATGACAGGTACCATGCTCATTATCAATGGGAAGATCAACATAAAGATCAATGCCAAGGTCATTATCAATAATAATAGATGTAGGTTGTGATTCCTGAAATGAAGAGTTAATATTATCCTCTGAAGGAGGTTCATCATCATATAGAAAAGGAAAAGAAGTGGGTAATGACTTTGTATCATCAATATATTGAGATGTAGAGATAGAAGATATGTAGAGATGTGTGTGAGAGAGAGGAGACACACCATGTACACTCCCAAAGACTATTTCATATCGATCAAAATCTACATATATATAGGTGAGACCTAGTCTAGATAGGGTGAGCTATATATAGCTCCAACACCCCCACTCAAACAAAGGTCTCTAGCTATGGATGAAAAATCCATTGGAAAGCACAAGGAAAAAACTGAGCTTCTGTATACAAATATACAAACATGATCAAGAAAGATTATTATGCGCGTGTAAAGTAACTCCGTGCATGTGAAGTGAAATTTAATATATATGTACAAAGATGACTAAGAGATTTGAGGTGTATGTGTATGTGTGAAGTGTACGGTGCCTACAAGGAGTATGTACAATGGCACTACAACGTCATTGTAGATTAATTTCCAAAGATTAAAGTTGAGACAACTCCAAGTTTTGAGCACACCAAAGTAAAGCATGCTTCATTGAGCCCTTTTTGGTGAATATATCTACAATCATCTCCTGGCTTGGACAATGTTCAATCATGATCGTGCTTTTTTTTACTTCATATTGAACATAATGATAATGCATTGCAATATGTTTAGACTTGTTATGTTGAACATAGTCTTTAGCAAGACTAATAGAACTTTGGTAATGATATCAAAGTGGTGTGCTAGAGAGAGCAAGATGACCAATATCTGCTAGAAATTGTTGAAGCCATACTAACTCTTGCATCCCTAAACATACAACTACATATTTAGCCTCTGTAGTGGAAATAAGGACACAATGTTGCTTCTTGCTGGTCCAAGAAACAAGACAACAATTGATAAAAAAACAATTTCCACTTGTAGAATACATAGATAAGTGAGAGCTTATTGAATGTGCATCTTTATAATCCAAAAGTTGAAGTGAATCTAGAGAATCAAAGTTTTGTTGCCACCGATATACCAATCCAAAATCTTAAGTGCCTTTTAAATACTTCAAAACTTGTTTAGCTACAGTAAAATGTTTAAGGCATGGAGAACTAAATGTTATCCAAAAAAATTTGCAGCAAAAAGAATGTCACAATGAGAATTTAAGCCAACAAATTAAAAACATTCAACAAGATTAGCATAAGGTTGATGTAATGCTAATTGTCCATCGTTTTGCAAAAATTGAGAGTTTTTGGTGGAGATCAAGGAGTACTTGCAGGATGTATAGAACCCAAATCAAAATTTTGAATAATATGTTCAGTGAGCTTTGTATGACACAATTATAAAACACCCTTTTCTTGATAGCATTGAATCTGAATACCAAGACATGAGTATATGTCTCTAAGATCCACCATGTCAAATGTAGAATATAAAACCTTCTTTACTTGTTGAAGGAAGTTGAGATTGTTAGAAACAAGTATGGTATCATCCATATATAGTGCAAGACTAACAAAACTATCATTGCAATGCTTGGCATTATAAGTTAGTATCTGAAGAACAAGAGATAAAACCTTGTTTTGTAAGGAAGAGATATTAGAGCAAGAATAACAAAATTGCAATGCTTGACATTATAAGTTAGTATCTGAAGAACAAGAGATAAAATCTTGTTTTGTAAGGAAGAGATATAGGAGCAAGAATTAAAAAACTATCATTGTAGCGTTTAACATATAAGTTAGGATCTAAAGAACAAGAGATAAAACCTTGTTTTATAATGAAGAGATCAATCTTTTGATACCAAGCTCGTAAGGATTGTTTGAGACCATAAAGTGCTTGATGAAGTCTACAAGTAAGATTTCCCTTACGTTTGACTACAAATCCCTCTGGTTGCCCCTTGCATATCTCTTTCTTTAAATCACCATTAAGAAAAGCACTTCTCACATCCATTTGGTGAACCTCCAAATTAAGCTCAATAGCAAAAACTAACAAGTTCAGAATAGTGGTAATAGGAACAATAGCGAGAAAGTGTATTGATAATCAACTCCTATCATTTGTGAGCTCAGGTAAGTTACTCATGAGTATATGTGTGCATCATGTGGGTTCAAAATAAGGTATTTTTAAAATATCATTTTTATACATTTTTAACATATAGAGTAGTGTAATATAAATGAGTTATTTACATATTAAATAGAAAAGGGTTATGTTTTATTCAAGAAAATTTTATAGATAAGGATATTTCTAAATAGGCCTTGAACCACGTGATGTAGAGGATATACATACAGTAACTTCCTCAAGTTTGTGAGAAATTTATGGCAAATAGCCTTGCTTTGAATTTATCAAATGTCCCATCTTCTTTTGTTTTAGTCTTATAAACTCAGTTGCATTTAATGGCAGTATGTTCAAGTGGTAACTCAATTAGAACCTATGTACCTTTAGAGAGAAGAGGTTCATACTCAACTTCCATGGCTTTCTGCCATTGTTCCTTTTGTGGGGATGACATGGGATTGCTATAAGAGTCATGGTCTTCACAAATATTGTGAGCATTCTCAAGAATATCAGCATCATAAACTATTGGGGTAAAGGCGCTTGGGCCTGCCCATGTATAGTGACCACCCATATTCTTTATTCATATATATATGAAAGTGCAATAAGGCTGTCATAACATTGTTGACAGCACCTACATTGTGTGTGCTCTTCTCTCCCGCGTCTCCTGCATCCCTTTCAATTGGTATCAGAGCCACTTCTTTGCAAGCTCTTCTCAGCATCTGCATGAGGTATGATAGCTTTTTTCTCACTCAGTTCTTAGCCATTCTTTGACATGAACAACAGGGCTTCATGAAGAGGTAGCCATAGCTTCCATCATTGAAGCTTGTTCTCTTCACCTCTTGCTTGGACTTGTCCTAGGCTTGTGTAGGCCTTCATTGGACTATTGCTTATCCCCTACCCACCTTGATTTGGTCCCTCAAGTACAGTAGCATGCTCACGTTTTATTTACTTTTGTTTGCAAAAATAGCTCAAAAATCACTCTTTTTGTCATATCTCCGACATTCCAAAACCCGATTTAGGCAAGATAACAGTCTAAGTTGGGGTTTTGGCATGCTCCGGACGCGATGGTGATGTCGGATTTGCCAAATTCTAATGACAGAATATTCTAAAACATATTTCAGGCCTGAGACAACATGTATTTGTATGCCTATGGCTTATGTGATACTTCTACTAATGTCTATTGATACCGGATCACTTGTGGATGTTATGCCTCTTATGTGAGATGCATTTGGAGCTGATTTAGCTCAGCCATTGACTATTTTGAACAGTTCCAAATTTTTCCAAAATAGGAGAGCCACCTGTTACTTCAATTTTATGCTTACAAATCTTGGTATTTGATGCCCGATTATGCCCGGTCGTCGGTGCCTATACATATGGGAATGTATGCCTATGGTTTTCCTATGGATTTGAGCTTGGATTGAGCACTAATTTGCTCAGTTTACAGAGGTTATATGCTGCTGTAAACTTTAGCGCTGAAGTTATTTAATGATTTGCCAGGTTATGCTTATCGATCACGGGGTGCTCTTGGCTACTCGGTATGATATCATGATATATTTGGACTATGCCACATGTCTTGTTGATGCTTCGGAATGCTTTTGAGATAATATTAGAGCTCGATTTGGGTTTGACTATCACTTCTTTGTAGGGATTTCATCTATGACATGGTTTATGCCTAGGCTACCCAATATGGGTTATGATGTCTTGGTGAATGCTTTATGCTTTGGCTGTGGATGGCAGTTGTTTGAGCTCGTCTCGACATTCATTTGAGTATTCCCTTGAGTAGTTGGACATTGACTTGGATTTTTCCGTTATGACCTTGGATGCTATATGGGATTCGATGCTCTGATTATGGATCCTGGATATTACTTGGATGCAATTTTGATATGTGGGATACTTACTGATTAGTAGACTTGGATAGTGCTTGGGATTTACAGTTATGGTCGTCTTGCTTCTCTGTTGTATGGCATCTATGCTATTTGGGCTGCTATTTCCCGTGTATTTGCAGTTGATCTTTATGGCCACCCGTGTATGCACATGGTCTGCTGCTATGTATTTTACAGAGCCTCTTACCTGTATGCTTTTACACAGATATTTGGGCTTTTATTGGAGCTTAATCCTTGCAGGTTTATTTGCCACCTGCCGTTCTTGGCTGGACATGTATGTCAATACATGGTATGAGACACTGCAAAGTTATGTATACTCCTATGTTTCGGGGATATTATGCATTTATGGCTCAAAGGCATGCTTATGATTTTATGGCTGCGAGCTACAGTGGTTGGATATGTCATGATTTTGTTTGCTAGACTTGTCTGTGTGGGAGCTTTTGCATCTGTGGTTGATGCCTTTGTGTTCTCTCCTTCTGGTTTGGATGAGTCCCTTTACAGTATGCTATGACAGCTTCTAGCTCTTCTAGTCATGCAAACAGTCCTCTTGATGCCTTTGTGTTCTCTCCTTCTGGTTTGGATGAGTCCCTTTACAGTATGCTATGATGGCTTCTAGCACTTCTAGTCATGCAAACAATCCTCTTGATGAGCCTGTTCTCTCTAATGAGAGTTCCCATGATTCTTTGAGCTCCTTGGATATATTGGACAGCCCTACTCATGCTATTACAAAGCAGTTGTCCTCTTCTACAGGTTTTACAGGTTATGTTTGCTTTCGTTGTGCAAAGATAAGGCATGTGAAGCATAAATGCTTCAAGTGGATTAGAGAGCCAAAAATATTGCGCCGCACTAGAAATGAGAGCAGAGTCCGTGATAGAGTAGGTGAGACCACTATTGATAGTGGTATGGTGCATGTAGTTACCCATGATGATGTAGATCCTAGACTCCTGGCATCGTGTTACCCTCCAGACTACTTGCTCAGTGATACGGCCTATACCTTTGATTGGCTTTTAGACATATGGCATCTTGTCATGTTACTCCACGTAGAGCTTGGTTCTCTTCTTACAGGGAGGTTGACGGATGTATTTCTTTGGCCTTGAGCATTGGCCTTGAGTAGGATTGTCATCTTATTCGTAAAGGGGATATACACTTGGCTTTGCCAAATGGGTCTTCTCTTATGCTTCATGATGTCTTGCATATACCTATACTCAGTAAGAGCCTGATCTCTGTCACTTAGTTGCATGGTGCAAGATATTATGTCTCTTGGGGATACTTCATGGAAAATCCGTTCTGGTTGCTTGGTATTGGCCAGAGGTGCTAGATATGGCAGTCATTATGTAGCGCATGTCTCTCATGTGGGAGATTCTATGGTTGCAGTTATGCAGATACCACATGCATTGTTATGGCATTGTCACCTAGGCCATGTACGACACACTGAGATGGATGCATTATGTGATATGGGCTTATTGCCTGCTCTTCCCCATGCTACTTTCCCTCATTTTACTCATGGACCCTCTGTTAACCCTCAAACGAACAAAGGAGGAAAATCTGGAAAAGCTAAAGAAGAAGACAAATGCCAAGGCAAAGTGAAACGGAAGACAAAGACGCACAAGGAGAAAAGTCCTAAATAAGGGAGAAAGGCGCGCAAGAAAAAGCACAAGTCAATACTTTAGAAAAAGAGCGCAAGCGCATGATGGTTTAATTCAAGGAGCGCTGGGCTCTCACCCTTGCAATTTGTAAATGTAGGTGGGCAGTGGAAAGGAAGCTAGGAAGATAGAAGGACAATGGGAAAAAGGGCCTAGGCTACAGGCGGCCATGTTAAAAAGGGGAAAAGGGGATGACCACCCAAAAGGGATTTAGAGTTTTGTATATAAAGTTGAAAAGTGAATGAGAAGCTCATTCTTGTGTGTGGCCAAAAGTAGCTCTCCTCTTCTTCTTCTTCTTCTTCTTCTTGCTTGCTTGAGCTTGTGCTTGAGAGAGGGAGTGTGAGAGTGTGAGGGTGAGGTACCGGGAAGGAGAAGCTCTCCATCTTCTCCTCTCTTCTTCTCTTCTCTTCTCTTCTCTTAACTTGCTCGCGGCAATGGAGCTTGGAGCGTGGAGCTTGAGAATGGAGCTTGCTTGAAGCTTGCACTTGGATCGTGGAGCTACCGGAGTGCGTGGGAGAGGAGGTAACTCGATCGGCATGGAGGTAAGCTCACTACACCCGTAGATATGGATGGCGCGTTGGCTATGTGAGAGGTAGCCATTAGTGCTCGTCTTGGAACGCTTGAACAATAAGCCGTCCGTGGGTCTTGGCGATTGAGCAAAGGCTCCCACATTTTAGTTCCATTGCCGAGACCAACGGATTCAAGCCTTGAGCACTTGCACGCTTCGAATCGAGCATTGGAGTAGGGTTTTCCCCAAACCGATGCTTGAGGTAGATAGGTAGAAGCGAGGGAGTTTGAAGAGGTATTCGATCTCCTTAGCAAGTAGGTTTTTGATTTGTAGTTGAATATTAGATTAGAACCATTCATCTCCATCTCTGGTTTTGATATTTGTTGATTAGGGTAAGGTTAGGATACGAAAAAATAAGGAAAACAACAAGGTTTTCTGTTGCTGTATAACAGGCTGAAACAGGAAAATAGGGGCACAGATCCAGATTTCTGGCTAGAAGAGTATGAGGGACTAACCTCTGATGTCATAGTAGGCTAGAATGGGGCAATAAGAGACCTAGGGAACCACAAAAAGCCACATTTGACATCCTGCCCTATGAGAAGAGAGTGAGCTTGAGATCCAGAGAGAGAGAGAGAGAGAGAGAGAGAGAGAGAGACTTGCGGGGAGATTGTCAACGTGCTGGTCGATTCGAGTACTTTCAGGTACGCCAGGTGTTTCCCTCAGTGGCTTTGCATCTAATTAGGCAGCTTGGCACGATTTGGTGAAGTAGACATCAGTCTAAGTCATCACATGCAACTAGCGAGCCGTCAATCGCGCAGTCGGACCAAGGCATCCAAGTCCTAGAATAGGATTGCCCTATCTCTGGGATCTAACCGTCCGACTCCGAAAATCGGACCACCTTTTCGATCCAACTCGCAGAGTCGGACCACCCAAGATTGGACCAGTCCCAGAGTCAGACAACGTGTCAAAATCGGACCATTGGTCCTAGCATAAAAATCGGACCACTTTTTCGATCCAACTCCCAGAGTTAGACTGTCCGACTACTAGAATCGGAACACCCTGTCTAATCCGATTCCTAGAATCGGACCACTGCAAGAATCGAACGTGACTAAAATCAGACCATTGGGCCGATCGGACCAACCCAAAATCGTACATCCGATTCTGATAATCGGACTCCTAAAAATCGGACATCTAAGAATCGGACAGAAGACTGTGTCAAAATTGGACAGGTATCTAGAACACAAATCTTAACACATCTAAACTCCGAGATTGACCCCAAAGGCTACGTAGAGCTAAAGGCACATCACAGATCCATCAGTGGGCTAAAATTTAGAGCATGAGTTCAAAATTTGGCTATAAACGGTCCTCCAAATTGCGCATGGTGTTTACCATAGCGGCCCTGCGGGCCGGGGGGACTGCCCCCCTCAGACCCCTATAGAGGGGGGCTCTACCCCCTCCACACCTCCCCCAAGTAGGTTGGAGAGAAAACGCGCGCCGTGCTAGGTCCTCCAAATTAGACCCTAGTGTGGTAATAGCTCTACACGAGCATGGATCCTCACTTGTAAAAGAGCGACCAAAAGTCCATACTTAAACAAACAGAAACAGAGACCCTAGAACATCAATGGGCCAATCTAGCATATCAAGGGAAAAAAGGCCACACCACGAGAACACAAAGACATTGTGTTTAGATCGTGTCTGGTGAGAGAAAAATGCAACATCAACAAGCTACAAATGCAAAGATGACTAGACATGACACTCTTGACGAGAGATGTACCTTGAGCAACACTGCATAGATGACCCAAGACATTGATGGAGAATCCTCGTCTGGTCATGTAATTCGGGACTCAAGGGGATCTATCAGAAGGCTTAAATTTACAAGCCAAGACCCGGAAGATGAAGACGTAGTACCACCTGCTTATCTTAGGGTCAAACTCACCACTAAAAGAGAGCATACTATCGATGGTTTGATTGATGAAGGAGCTGATTTCAATATCTTGACCTATGAATCATGGACCCTACTAGGCCAACCGGAGCTCACACCGACTAGTGCAACTCTTAGCCCTTATGGGGGACACCCACAAGCGCTCATAGGGAAGTGCAGAATCCTTGCGACAATTGAAACTTAAAGCTTGCCTATCCTATTTCAGGTTCCTCCAAATAAGTGCTAGCTGTGGGAAGGAAATCCTCCTAGGAAGACCCTCCAAAAGGGCGACCAAGTGTGAGGCTGACTATGTAGCACAGAGGATACACCTGACACTATCGGGTGTGAGGATAGTCACAACCCTTAGCAAGGGTGACCTCATCAAACCTTGAGGGAAAGGCAAGGAAGGTGCTAACATAACAGTCAAGCCTACTAACGAGAGCAAGGACTTGTTGGAAAAGCTGATACAAGCACAGGTCGAACAACGAGAACCAGTGAGTGAAGCCATGCCTGAAACAAGAAGGTCAAGAGACAATGCCAAGGATGAGCTTTGGACTTACAAATATTGTAGAAGATCCCAAAAGAAGCCCAAGCCTTATAGACGAAGGCATCGATGGAGGGTAAAGAGTTGCTACGTGCTCAAGGGTATTACGCAGGTAACCGATGGATTTGGATACCAAAACCCCCTGCTAAACCACCTCTATCAGCGGAAGGCCAAATTGCACCGAAAGCAACGAGGCACAGGAGGAAACCTAAGAGAGACTCCAGGTCTCGGGGCAAGAAACAAAACGTGAGCATTCAAAGGAAATAGCCAAGGCCTAGCATGCTTAATAAGCATAGGTCATCTGTAACCATTGAGCGTGCACAAAGACCATTAGTGCTCAAGGAGCTTTTGACTTCCTAAGAGGATAATGAGCACTAGCAGAGGCAAACCATTGCTCATGGCAAGACTGATCACTTAACAAAGCAAATGGCACAATCGCCTAATAGCCTCAAGCAAATCATTCAACCAGTGCCCAGTCCACCTAATAGTCCTAGATCTACGACACCTTCTTTTTCCAAACAGACACAGAAAGCATAGCAGCGGTCGTCAATGGCGGCTACTCACTCCCAGTCTCTATCTCCATCTAAGCTTCCAAATGTCACATGTCACTAGCCGTAGCTCTCAGCCCAAGGATATGACTGAGCAACCTAATGTGACTAGATATACTCATGCTCGATCTCCAGAGATGAATGCTCAAAGGGCAACAAAAGACACAACCACTTCCAATCGCCCTAGGACTTGACACCACAATCCACCAAGGGTAGCCAGCCCACCAGAATAGCCGCTACTACTTCCAATTAGGGATCATAGCAGTCACAGCCCTTAGCCGTGACAATGCCCCTTCTAGAACGCGTCCTTAGTAGTTTACCTGTGGAGGAGGTGTCGCAACCAACTTCCTTGACAACTTCAGCACTTCCAAAGTACCTAAAGCCTACGATGGAGTTAAAGACAAGGTAATTGACTGAAGAGCTAGACTCTCCGAAAAGGGAGACAGTTGTACCGACACAACCTGGTGAGGCTATTCAGTAGGCCACGGCTATGTCCCATAAGGACATACTAGAGAGAGAAAATGTTGAGGCCAAACCAAGCACATCAACGGTTGATCGAGTCTAGGGTCCTGAGCCATTAAGAGATGCACCTTCACTGACCAAGAAAAAGAGGAGAAAACAACGAAGACAACAGCAGTCACAAGTGGTTGGGGATCCCGAGAACATTGATGCCAAGAGCGCTAGAGAGTTCAGGAATAAAGCATCGAGTCCATCCACCAATGATCTCATTGATGCCTCTCCTAATAGCGGTGAAACCTCAGACACATCCATGTGCTCTGAAAAATCAAAGCAGTCGTCGCCATCAACCGCCGCTGCTTGCAACACTCAATCCACCGACAATAGAACTTGCACTGACCAATTAAGAGTGGATACAACACTGTCACAATAGGGTGACAAATTTATACCAGTCACATCTAAGGAGAACCATGACGCAATGACAAAGCCTCAGGAGAAACGTGAAAACCCCAAGAGCATAAGAAATCCTAGCATTGGCCAAACTTACTCGTCTAGGCTTGAGCCCCCAGCTACGCTAAAGCCCAGGAAAACTCGTAGAACCTTGCATGAGATAGCAACCGAATAAGCCCTCGTGGAACATAGAAGTGTCACAGAATGCTTAACCGAGTTGAATGCTAAGCTCAAAGTGTTCGCTCCACGTGTCTATGTCCTGGTAGACATGGGTGCATTCCCTAAAGAGAAGCTCGAAGAATTCTTGCCATTTCCCTTATCGTGGGAAGAGCAAGAACATATTGATGATCACTATAACAAACTCCTATATGAACGCATGCAACTCATCTCTGATGAGGAAGCCGACGAACTGCGCTTAACTATCACATTCAATGATGTGCTCTGCCAACCAAATCTCTTAGAGATAGAGCAACTAAAGCGACTATCAAAGGGTCGAATTCAATTTGAACAACGTTGGTGTGAAGACCGCGTTGCAATGGCGAACTAGGAGCCCAGATCATGACAGTCTCAGAGGAGCGATTGGCCAAATGGTGGTCTCAACGAGACCCAACCTATGTGGCACCAACTTCCCTTTGGGTGCTAACTGCCATTCGGGGTGCGGACTTAGCTGAAACTAGCCAAGTGAACTCTCTATTTGATAAGGTTCTCACTGAGGAGGAGTTACATGTTGCCAGTAGACTCAAACAAGGTTCCATGCTACTCGATGTTGCAAAATATCTATCGGTATTGAGTAAGCTGCCACGAGTACTAGATGCATGTGCCACGCTCCAGTTCAATCCAGAGTTCTACAATTGGCTTCTACCCTCGTGATGTGACAAGGATTCGTAAATATGTACATTAATAAACAATAAATTTTGTAACCCTATATAGACAATATCAACACACACAAGCAATGATAGTCAAGTGCAGGGAGAAGAGTTGGGTTCAACAGGGTAGGCTCCTCAGGTCCTCCTCTCACCACACATTTAGAAGTCGCATGACCATTCCCGCCTCCAGGTGGAGGGCATGCAATCCTCATTACCACCATAGGATTCCTTGACTAACATCTCTGAGGGTGTAAATAGGGTACTGTCCCTTTTTGTACACCTTTCTCCCTTTCCGGTCTATCCTTATGAAGACAAGCCCTGCCCCACTCCATGACAACCAGTCCACGCAACTTAGCATAAGACGAGATCTTCTAATGGCTGGAGGCAAAATAAACATCATCATGGGGGGCCATCCCTCTACAACAAACACTGCATGCCTCATCTCTCCCCTCCTCATTATATGCGCTTGATGACCCACTATATAATCCCTTTCATACGAATGGTTTTATCCTATATCAAGGCCTAATCCTTAGTCCGCATTTTGTAGGTTCCCCTACGTGGAAGACATGGAGCACTTAGGGTAGTTGGCTTGCGACTACACCATTCAGGTCCCAGCCGACATCTTCCCTGTGCCCAACCTCACAAGAGCCCCTCACCAGCAGAGCCTTAGTCGCCTGACCACTCGGACTCACCCCGCTTCATGCAAATTGAGTAGCCCCTATGATATAAAAGCAACTTAACAAGCCATCCTGCCATAACTTTTTGTCTTTTAATGATAAAAGGGGTAGGCTCCCCACTTGTACACACTTCCCTTACCTATCGCTAATATATGCCACGTCTTTAATAAGCACTGCAATAGGCATCACAATCAGCATCATAGGATTTTGGAAAAGTTGTCTCTTGACATGATTGCATTTGTTCATTGTACTTGATGCATGCGACTTGCATATACTCTTATGAAGTGACAAGTGGATGCAGGATGATACAGGTCTTCGTGCAAATGTGTTCAATGTCCAAGCCATCGCAAGACTACCAACCTCACAAAGAACCGTGACAAAGCCACGCTGCCGAACGCAAAAAAATCACCCTTGCAAGTCGCCACATCGCAAGAACCAAAGCATAGTCATGGGCTACGCTCTCTTCCTGGGTCAAGCTCTACGGTGGGCTCACGATGGTTGTTACCTCAATTGTACCAACATCGCATGTCGCAAAGAGGTTTGCAGTATCTCAAGTGTATCTCCCCATCTTAACAACTGCTTCTCTAACAATGAGGCTAGGGCACAATCATCACTGTAATATCCATTTCCTGAGCCTTCGAAGCTTGACATTTCCCAACCCATTGAAAGGCTAATAGCCTCAACATATTGCAATGGTTGTACTCAGGCAAAGTAAAAAAAAAAAGAAAAAAAAGAGAAAGAAAGAAAGAAAAAAGCATAAGAAAAAGAAACAAAAAAAAACCAAAAAAAGAAAAGAAAAGAAAAGAACGAAAAGATAAGAAGCACCCACGATCACAGCACAACACCTAGGGGCCCTCAAATTAGGTGCATCCAGTGACCTTGGTTGGCTGGCTCCGTCCCTAGTCCCCTAGCTCCCTAGCATCACCCACAATAGTTCAGGGCACATCAAGGGCAGGACATAGCTAGGGAGCTTGTCTCACCTATGGTTAGACCTGTCACCCTAACCCATTCACACGATTCCCTCTTGCACTCTGCCTTAATACCATTGCAATCAATTGTGGTAAGAAATGCACGAATGGCCATGAAAAGTACAGTGTCCTCATCACACAGATCCAATAGCTATCAGCTATCGATAGTGCAGTATCCCTGTGTTCTATTATGTTACATCGTGCACTCACAATCTAAAGGATGTCGCATATACCTTCACGTGTACTTCTTCTCACCATGGACGACTTTGCTTCATCCACACATCATTGTGATACACAGTTTGGATCCTGCTAGACTTAGCTTGCTTAGAGTTCGACTTGTCTCCCAAACTACTTAAACTATGTCTTGTGCACGATAAAGAAGACTAGCACTACCCCTAGGGAGAGACTACCTATGAGAGGTTTTCAATTGCAGGTATTGAAGAATCCAATGAAAGTGTCATTCGCTCTTCATTGACACTCAACTCTGAATTCCTATCCTTTATCATCCTGCAAGCCCACCAATAATCGTCATGTGTAGAATCCCCAAAAAACCACCACTTGTACTCCATCAGTGCAATCCCCACAAAGAACAGCCCTACCACCAACTCCAATAGTCCTACCACTAGCCATCTAGGCCACCAATGTGCCCCCAATGACCTTGCTCCCCACCACTACCAACACTCCTCCTTGGCAACCACAGACGTCCTTGCCACCCACATCTTCAATGCATGCTAAAGCCTGCTACCTATGACGGTGAGTGCCATGGTACTGGCACTCGTCTAGGAGGGGAGTAATGTTAACCCTCAAACGAACGGAGGAAAATATGGAAAAGCTAAAGCAGAAAACAAAGGCCAAGGCAAAGTGAAACGGAAGACAAAGACGCACAAGGAGAAAAGTCCTAAATAAGGGAGAAAGGCGCACAAGGAAAAGCGCAAGTCAATACTTTAGAAAAAGAGCGCAAGCGCATGATGGTTTAATTCAAGGAGTGTCGGGCTCTCACCCGCGCAATTTGTAAATGTAGATGGGGGGTGGAAAGGAAGCTAGGAAGATAGAAGGACAATGGGAAAAAGGGCCTATGCTACGAGCGGCCATGTAAAAAAGGGGAAAAGGGGATGACCGCCCAAAAGGCATTTAGGGTTTTGTATATAAAGTTGAAAAGTAAATGAGAAGCTCATTCTTGTGTGTGGCCAAAAGTAGCTCTCTTCTTCTTCTTCTTCTTCTTCTTGTTCTTTCTTGCTTGAGTTTGTGCTTGAGAGAGGGAGTGTGAGAGTGTGAGGGAGTGCTCTCTTCTTCTCTTCTCTTCTCTTCTCATGTCTTGTTCACGGCAATGGATCTTGGAGCGTGGAGCTTGAGGATGGAGCTTGCTTGAAGCTTGCACTTGGATCGTGGAGCTACTGAAGTGCGCAGGAGAGGAGGTAACTCAATCGGCATGGAGGTAAGCTCACTACACCCGTAGATATGGATGGTGCGTTGGCTATGTGAGAGGTAGCCATTAGTGCTCAGCTTGGAATGCTTGAACAGTAAGCGGTCTGTAGGTCTTGGTAGTTGAGCGAAAGCTCCCACACCCTCCGTGCAGAGCCACTTTGGCTTATGGCGATTATGTGAGGAATGATCCTCTAGATCTAGTCCATGTTGCAATATATGGACCTATGCCTTCCCATTCACTTGATGGAGCGTCGTATTTTGTGACATTCATGGATCATGCTACCCACTGTTTGGGCTTACCCTTTGGTACGGATTGAGGATGTTGTTACTATACTTGACACATTCTCATGCTACCCACCGTTTGGGCTTACCCTTGGTACGTATTGATGATACAAAGGCAGATGAATTATGAGAGTCATGCTATCTCTCCCAACTTACGGATCTCTTATCAGCAATATGACATTAGTTTCTTATGCCCACTATATTATGGGATTACTCATGGCATGTGCCTGACTTTACATGCAAAGGTTGCTTCTATGCTTACCACAACTAGGTTGTCTTATGGCATTTGGGCTAAGGCCCTTATGATGGCGGTCTACTTGGTTAATTGGACGTCGTGTTTCTCTTTGGATGTTATTACTCTGCATGAGGCATGGAGTGGCATGAGACCCTCCTATGATCACTTGAGGATGTTTGGCTGCTAGGCATCTGTCAGTATGTCACATGAGCCTATGCCACGTAGATGCATACTCCTTGGTTATGGAGATGGTGACTTTACGCCTTACAGGTTTTGGGATTTAGATGCCCAACAGGTTCTACGCAGATGTCATGCAGTCTTTTATGAGACGCATACACCTCTCAGACCTCTTGATGTGCGTTCAGTGTGCTTTACGGTTAATTCTGCAGTTGTATGTCAGTCTTCCGCTTTGCTGAGGCCGCATACTGTCTTGAGATCTTGTGTGATGTGTCCGGGATGCTGGCTTGCTTGTATGTGCCACGCTAATGCTATTCACTGCTTTGATGATGATGATGTATAGCCTTGCACTGATGAGGTGTGCTGGATTGATCTGTTGTATGGAGCTACAGGATCACTTGCCTCTTGGATGTAATGGATTCGGAGATTCCCAACACTTATTGCACAGCTCACTTTCCGATTGGGCATTGGGTGAGATGTCATGATTCCTCACCATGTCTCTTTTCTTTTGTTTTGTTTTTTCACTGCTTGGCCCATTGGCCTTTTAGTGGGATGTTTTTGGGGCAAAAGGCCCTTGGGCCTGCCCATGTACAGTGACCGCCCATATTCTTTATTCCTATATATATGAAAGTGCAATAAGGCTCTCAAAACATTGTTGACAACACCTACATTGTGTGTGCTTTTTTCTCCCGCGTCTCCTGCATCCCTTTCATAAACATGACATGTACCATGCTCATTATCAATTGGAAGATCAACATAAAGATCAATGCCAAGGTCATTGTCATCAATAATAGATGTAGGTTGTGATTCCTAATTTGAAGAGTCAATATTATCCCATGAAGGAGGTTCATCATCATATAGAAAAGAAAAAGAAGTGAGTAATGCCTTTGTATCATCAATGTTCTCAAGTGACCATGTCCACCCAGCATCCTCCTGAGAACGTGTGTTGACTCAACCCGTTGAAGCCATAAAAATGGATACCTCCAATAGTATTAACATTCACCAAATGATACCAATCCTTATGAATCTCAAGGATGCATGGAAAAATCCAATAGTTCTCCCAATACCTTTGAATATAGCTCTCATAATCATCCACTTGAAACTTTGCCTCATTTAGTGACTTGGGATTTCTCATCCTAACTTGAAAGTATGTGTTTATTTTCAAGCCACTTACAAAGAGGTCATCAAACACATATTTTGGTAATTGATTTTGACTCTCCTTGGCTAAAGCTTTAGGATGTCATCAAAGGCTCCTATGTAGTCTTTGATGAAGGTATAGTACTCTTGTAGAATCTATATAAGCTGACATAATACATGAGTTATGGGAACCATCATCTCATACTTATCTAGGAATTTATCACATAGTTTCTAAAAAGTTATCATTGACCCTCTTGGGAGGCTCCAATAGCATTTCCTAGCCTTCAAGGTACTTGAAAACATAAGCATTTGATGTATATCATCAAACCCACTCGCAAGGTAAGTTAGATTGTATTATTTCAAATGTAACATCTAGTCCTGATCTAGCAACCCATAAAATACTAGGAGAAAAAGAAGGGCATTTATTTCCATTCTTTGGGATCAACATTGGGTCATGTAGATCTTCATACACATCTTAACCTAATTTGAGCATCTTAGGGTATCTATTCTATTTCATTCCACCTTTATTGATGTAGAAAGGTTAATATTTCCATTGATGTCCCTTTTTGCCAACTCACAGAGTGTTCTAGAGTCTCAATATTAGACTATAACTTATATCCTAGTTGTTTGCCCTCTTGCCTTGTATCCTGTTTTTGCTCTTGCCCAACCTCTTCCATAACATGCTCGAGAGGTGGTTCATTTGTAGGTTTAGGATGATCCACACTTCTTCTTGTAACTCTCTTAGATGTCCCTACATTATTTTCATCTCTCTTATATTTCTCTTCCACAAGTACATATTGAGGGCTAAAATGATGAACGGGTTGCCTCTTACCCATCCAACCTCCAATCCTCACTAAGAGAACTAAAGAGGGGCACCACCTAGCAGAAGGGAGGATGGGCTAGGACATCCCTTTTCTCAAAGAGAATCAAGAGAACCAAGACACAAATTTACAAGAGAGAATATATGTACTAGACACCATATTGGAATATAAAAGAGAGAGATGAGAGGAGAGGGAGACAAGAGGAGAAGAGGTAGAAGAAGCTTGCCCTTATGCTACATGGAATGAGAAGATGAGAAGAGAGGGAGATAATAGGAGAAGAGGTAGAGGAAGCTTGCCATTATACTACATAATAAAAGAACTTACTCATAGCTTACCTCAAAGAGATGAGGATATTCTAGAATGCTCTCATGGACTTGTCATTGTCCTTCCCCCCCCTTCTTCATTCTCCATGGGCTCTTAATATAGCCTCCATGAGGGATTAGATTAAGCTAATCTTCTTGATTAACATAATCCTAGATGATATATGGCATCTTTGAAAATATGGAGAATAGTGGATGGGACAAGTTCCCACCTTGGTCATCATGCAAAAAGCCAAGGGTGGTGGTAGACAAAATAGAGAAATGGAGCTAGATTACAAGAGGTGGGTGCCCAAAGAACATTATTATAATATATATACAAGAAGGATAGAGTGGAAAGTTGGTGTGGTGAAAGAGAGAAGAAAATTGCATGTAGCCAACAATTTGTGCCTTCGTAACTTCAAATCCGTGAGAAATTTGAAAAAAGTTTCTTCTGCAACTTTGTAGACCAGGTCCAAACCGATCGGGCATCGCGGGAATTTTCTTGAAATTCGCTTTTTCTTGGGAGTTATTGAGATTATAAAAAATGGCTTCTAAAAGCTGCTTTGACTTTAGTCCCCCATATGTATATAAATACATATAAGCATGTGACAAAAGGGGTCCATGCTTGTAAGCTTTTGTGCAAAATCCAAATGACACCATGATGTGGATATTGACTTGTGTGCTAGGGTGAGGTGTCCTCTAATGATGGTGATAGATTCCAAATCTTAGTGATGCAGACGGGGCCCATGTGTAGCTGGAGGCTAGTCCTTTGAAAAATCTATGCACTCACTCAATTCCTAGATGTAATCCATTTCCATCTTCACTAAGATAACCATCCCTTTTACCATTTACATTGACATGCCTCCTAAGAACTTGTTCCCCCCATTTGCTAGAGTTATCATAATCGAGAAGAAATGTAGCATACCTAGTGCTTGAAGAGTAAACCCAAAGTGATATGGTAAGCTCTTGATAGGGGCTTTGGCCAAATTTTGTGGTAATAATCCGGGTTGTAAAAAACCCGCATCATTAGCCCTCCCCTTAGGCTAGAGGTATTCATGCCTCTAGCTTGATAATGATGGTCCAATAGAGCAAGGAGGATTGCACCCCCTCATTGGTGGCTCTTCATTGAATGACTGCTCCAAAGTGTTCATATTTCTTTGAAAATAAGGCTTCAGTCGCCATCCATTTACCCTTGTCTTGTGAACCTTCCCATCCATGTCACCTAGCTTATAGCTGCCATTTGGATATCTCCTTATGACCATGAATGGCCCTTCCCACTTGAACACAAGTTTAGCATCCTTTCTGTTATCAAAGCGGTTATCATAGCGTAGCACAAGTGATCCTTCCCTTATGTGTTTGCTAGCCAGCTTCTTATTTAAGGTCTTCCTCCTCTCTTCAGCCTGCATGGAATAGTGTTGGAGTGCTGCTTCTCTATCTAACTCTAGCCTCTCTAGATCCAAGATCCTTTACTCTAACTTCTTATCTTGATTCTTCTCTTGACTGGCTACTAAAACACGCAAACTGGCCAGTTCCACCTCTATAGGAAGCAAAGCTTCTTGGCCATAGACGAGGTGAAATGGAGTATAGCCAAGTGAGGTTCTGAATGAAGTCCTGTAGGCCCAAAGAGCTGCATTCAATTTTTTATCCCAGTGCTTGGGGTGCATGTGTACATGCTTGGTAATTATCTTACAAATCAGCCCATTCACTTTTTCGACCAAACCATTACACTGTGGATAGTAGGGAGTAGAATGCCTGTGCTTGATTTTTAGCCTTTCCATTAGCTCCCCTACTAGGTTCACCCTAAAACCAGGACCCCGATCAGAGATAATTTTCAAAGGTGTGCCAAACTTGCAACAAATATTTTCAAACACAAATTTTGCCACTTCTTGGGCTGTGATCCTACTACACTACAAGATATAGACCTTATAGCGACGTTTAAAGCGACGAAAATACAAACAACAAAATTTGCCCCCGTCATTGCAAAAAGCGTCGTTATTGACGACGCCATAGAATCGTCGCTATATGCGTCGCAAATGCGATGCATATATCGACGCATATAGCGACAGTTGCAGAGTATTTGCGACGCTCATAGCGACGCCAATAGCGACGCGTAAATTTGCGACGCAAATAGTGACGGTAACAGAGAAAAAAAAATTTGTGGCAGGGCAGCAAGCTGCCCTGCCACATATAGCACTGTGTGCTGTATGAGAGCCATACAAAATAGTTTCTGCACTGCTGCATACAAAGCGTTTGCAAACAAAAAGAATGTATACTGAAATCATAAAACTGATACATGAAATAAATACATGATATCGCATAAAATGCGTTTGGCACAATCATGAAACGATATCACTAATACATAGAAAATGTCTACATAGATCGGGCGACTAAAAACTAAAGGTGTGTGAGCTCTAAGGAGCCAAGGGCGAGCTACAAATCCTCGTCCCCCGAAAGCTCTTCCCGCTGCAAAGGAGCATCAAACGGATTCTGCAGAAAAAGAAACAACATATCAATCCACTATACAATAATGCATTCAAATATCTCATGGTAACTACGGACAAGAAAGATGAGTGACTTACAGGGCCGCCGCGTCTATACAATCGGTCGATCAATGCCCTGAGACCGTGCCTCTCTGCATATCGAGTCTCAAGGCCTTGCGGATCGCGATTTGTAACGGAGTGCTGCAAAGAGAACAAAATGCTAACTGTTAGAAACATGATTGTCAGTACAAAGAATATCTCAAAAAAACAAATAAGCAAAACAAAAGAGAAACTTACAAAGTCCTCCAAATATGTCCTATGGCCGCCACTCCCAAGATGATGTACCGATCCGGCCTCGATTCGTGCCCTCGCCGCCTCCCGCTGCTCACTCCAATGTCTTGGAAAATTTGTAGCCTCCTCCCTCAGTCGGCGCCAGTCGTCTGCATCTAACCACTTGGGCTTTGGAGCCCCACTCTTGATTGCCTTGCGTGCGTCGGATCGTCTATGTGACATGTATGCACGCACGCAATCCATCATCCAGCCCGTAGAGAATCTATCCACTGCGGCTAGCACCGGGAACTCCTCGTGCAAGGATGCTACTATGTAGTCCTTGCTCCCCTCCGGTATGTTCCTCCAATGATCCAGGACGTTGTGCCGAAAAACTTGTTGGCACAACTCCCTCATACGAGCCATCACCCTCCTCCCCTCATCATTCATGATGATGGCTCTTGACCTGCCATCCACTAGGTATCCATAACCCCTAGGAGTATGCCTAAGATGGACCCTCTCCCATCTCCGTCCACGCTCCTGGGCATATCCAAGAGACCCCTGTACATCCGGTGTACCGACGGGGGTACCCTCTCCCGGAGTGCCACTCAAAGGGGTGCCACCAAAGGGGGTGCCACCAAAAGGAGTGCCACCAAAAGGCGTGCCATCTGCCGATGGCTGCGCAAAAGCCAGAGTAACTAGAGTGGACGTCCCCACAGGTGTGATAAATCTTGGAGGTGACGTAGCTCCAGCTGAACGACGAGACGGAGACACCACGTCCGTGTCTCCACAGTAGCACCCCCTTGATCCTCCTGTAGTCGCAGTCCCTCCCTCTGGCCCAAGTCGCGAGCGTCGAGATCATCTGCTCGAAGCTGAAGCATCTGATCGCGCTGAAGCTGATCTAGCAGAGCGCCCTGACGAAGAACGAGACAGCTCTTGATCTGCCATCTCTCTGAATCTCGCGAGCTGATCTGGAGACATGCGTGCCATCATGTCCTGAAACTCCTCATCGCTCATCCCTCGACTCATCTTGAAAATGTCGATACCTGCACAGATAAAAAATGATGTTAGAATAATCAATTTAAACTATACAAAGCACATTAATACAAATCATTTTTGAAAAATCCCTCTTAAAATGCATATCTTATCTACCTTTATGGAAGATCTAAATAACGAATTGAGTAATACAATTCTCCAAGAATGAAGTATTCTATGGTCCCATGTTAATCTCCTGACACAACTCTGCATACACTGGAAGGTCGATAGACATGTCACCACAAAAGAACGAGTCTGCCTCGTTCTCAAAAAATTCTACGACTTCTATATTTCCATCATTGTTAGCCGATGCGGGCTCCAAGCTAGCGGTGGCCTCCACCCCTTGTAATTTCGATCCCTCTATTTGCATATTTTCTTCATCTATGCCTGGAACATCGCTTTGATCATATACTCTCGCACCTCGAGGAGTTGAAGGTATAACATACCACCATCGAGGTTGTCGGGGGTTTGGATAGAAGATTACCTGTTCACAAACACTTACAAAGTGACTTCAAACCATTGTGACATAAACCATGTCGTATTACAATTAGCAAGCAAATGACTATTTGTACCTGTTCACAATGGGCCGGCAACACAAAGGTGTCGCACAAATCCATCCATTTTTTCTCGGAATCCATTTCGAGAAATCCAGATGGACCTCATCGAACTGTTGCTCCATGCTGCGGTCAAGGCTCCATGCAACCATCGTGTTGACATAAACCGCGGCATCTCCTCCATGCCTTCGGGATATCGAATCGGTCGGTGACGCGTACTGCGGGACTCGTAGAAAACTGAGAACCGTCGCATTCCATTTGGATGTGATTCCGGGTTTACCATTTTCAGCTCGTACCAGCTTGCAGCGTTCATACGTGCTAGAGCTCGTCCAAGAAAACCTTCCCTGAGTTCATGATCCTCCGGCAAGAAAGCGGCGTGTCCTTGATATACCATCTTCTTCATGGTTCGTGACCTTCAGGAGTCTAACTGTGGCCCACACAATGGACATGCATGATAACCTGAGGTAACGAGACCTGCAAGGCGATCCACGAGATAGTGAATACTTGATTGAATGAAATAAAATATAGATATTACCAACGAGAACAAAGGTCTGCTCACCTGAGCACTGTCCCAATCCCGGAAAGTCATGCATCGTCCACATGAGAATGGCTCGAATGTTGGCTGACCGCCGACCATCGCGCATGCTCATATCTTGCACCGTGACCCCCTCTTCCCACAAAATCTTAAGCTCATCGACTACTGGACGAAGATACACGTCCATATTTTTTACTTTGTAGCGGCCCGAGACGAGCAAGCTAAGGATGAGATGTCCTTTCTTCGTAGAAAGCCATGGAGGAATGTTGTAGTTGATAAGCACTATAGGCCACACACTGTAAGAAGTCGAGCGCAGACCGAATGGGTTCACACCATCCATGGCGAGACCGAGCCGAAGATTCCTTGGCACTCGCGCAAAGCCTGGGAAGGTAGAGTCAATGTGGCTCCATGCGCGCGAATCTGCTGATATTCGTTGAACTCCATCCGTGGACCTATTCTGCACATGCCACGTTGTCAAGCTTGCCATGGCAGACGTGCGAAACATGTGGTTTATGCGGGGGATGAGTGGAAAGTGTCTGAGAACTTTTTGAGGGATGGTCTGCCCTTGCAAGTCCTGTCGGTACCTGTGAGCACCACACTTTGGACATGTCTCCATAGTCTCGTATTCATCTCGAAACAATATGCAGTCGTTGATACATGCATGGATGTTATTGTAGTCCATGCCAAGCTTCCGTAAAACATGTCGTGCATCATCACGAGACTCAGGCATGGTGTTTACAGGTGGCAATATATGATATTTCAATAATCTGAAAAAAATCATAAAACACCTTGAAAAAACACAAATGTTTGCAATAATACTGTTAAAAAAAAACAATGAAGTATGTGTGCAAGGTACCTGAATAACTCAGTCACACTCGTATCGCTCCAACCATATTTTGCTTGCACACTTAAGAGTGCAAGCAATGTCTTCAACCAAGATACTCGGCACCCATCATATAATGGTATGGATGCTTCCTCTCTAAGCGGGTCAGATGTCTCAACATCCATGGGAATCAATACATCGATCATTGCCTCCATCTCAGGCTCCAAGATTGTAAGCAAGTCGGGAAGGTTGTCTGTCTCCTTTGGCATTGACGGTATAGATGGGCCTTGCGAGTGGTCGATTGGCTCCTGCAATCCATCCATCGCATGTCCACGAACTCTTCTAATTGGCCGCAAAGGGTGCACTCCCCCTTGGGTCGAGACATCACCAATGCATGAAAAATGCTAACTTCAAATTACCGTTTGCTGAAAATCCGCAATCGCCTGATCAATGATCTCAGATTGAAACTCGCCAAATCGTCGTACGTGTTCTATAGACAATTGGCATTTTCGTCTAATTGCCAACTTGCATTGAGAGCAAGGACATGGGACACACTGATTAAGATACGTCTCGCGGTCTTGAACAATAAGACCTTCTTCGTTTGCCATCTTATCTACATTATAGCAAACGAGGCTTAAATGGATAGCTTTATGGCGATGTACGTCAAGTTGCAAGTTGACCATAAACCTTGCATTGTATATAGTAGTCGAGAGATTTTCCGATGTTATATCTCGGCCTTGTATCATGCTCAACGATTTGTTTGTCCCGGTAGATAATTATTTGTTATATCTCGGCTTTGAGTATAAGTAATCCATTTTAAAATTAATGCGCGCCATCTACGAAATTTTATAACTATAGTAATAAAATTTATTTCAATCAATTCTACTCATAGTCATAAGACCTGAGAGAAATTATCCTATACTCAATTTAAGGGTTTCTTCTTCTATAACAATAATTTTGGGTTCATTTTGATGAAGTACGTGGCCCATGGCAAAGCACATTGCATACCATTATCAATAAGTCTATTATCTTAAATTTCCTTCCCCTCCCTCTCCCTCTCTCCCTCTCCCTCTCCCTCTCTTTCTCTCTTTCTCTCACCCTCTCCGTCTCCCTCTCGTTCTCTTTCTCTCCCTCTCTCATTTCCTTCCCCTCCCCCTCCCTCTCCCTCTCCCTCTTACTCTCTTTCTCTTTTTCTCCCTCTCCCTCTCTATCTCTCTTTCTCTCTCATTTCCTAAACAAGCAAAAAATAAAGTGATTTAAACATCCTCCAAGCAAAAGGGAGAGGGAGAGATACAATGCACTCTCCCTCTCTTTCTCTTTCTATCCCTCTCTCATTTCCTTCCCCTTCCTCTCCCTCTCGCTCTCTTTCTCTCTCATTTCCTCTCCTAAACAAGCAAAAAATAAAGTGATTCAAACATTAAACAAGCAAAAGGGAGAGGGAGAGAGAGAATGCACTCTCCCTCCTTCTCCCTCTCTTTCTCTTTCTCTCCCTCTCTTATTTCCTCCCCCTCTCTCTCCCTCTCCCTCTATTTCTCTTTCTCTTTCTCTTTCTCTTTCTTTCCCTCTCCCTCTCCCTCTCCCTCTCCCTCTCCCTCTCCCTCTCTTTCTCTCTTACTCTCTCGTTTCCTCTCCTAAACAAGCAAAAAAGAAATTAATTTAAACATTAAACAAGCAAAAGGGAGAGAGAGAGAGAATGCACTCTCCCTCTCTTTCTCTCCCTCTCCCTCTCTTTCTCCCTCTCTTTCTCTCCCTCTCTCTCCCTCTCCCTCTCCTTCTCTTTCATTTCCTCTCCTAAACAAGCAAAAGAGAACGATTTAAACCTTCAACAAGCAAAAGAAAGAGAGAGGGAGACTCACCAATGAGATATGGCGAGCGTGGGCGGCTTCTCTTTGCAACGACGGCTCCTCCTCTCCTTCGCGAACAACAGCGGTGGCGGCGGCGGCGGCGGCGGCAGCAAGTCTCTTCCTCTTCTTCTCTCACAAAGCCTTCGCTCTCTCCCTCGCTCTCGCTCTCAAAAGGCGAAGAAAAGAAAATGAAAACGGCGCTCTGGTTTCGGCCGCGCTTTTTTTCCCTGCGGCATCGCTATTGGCGTCGCTATTTACGACGCTATTTTAGCGACGCCAGTTGTGACGCCAATAGCGACGCCGATATCCGACGTCGCTAATCGGCGTCTCTAATTGCCCAATTCCTTGTAGTGCTAGTTGCTGAAGCCTCTGCCCACCTCGTCATGTAGTCCACTTCCATTATGATGTATTCCTTGCCAGATTGAGTTCTGGGAGTGGCCCTATTGCATCAATTCCCCATTTCTCAAATGGGCCATATGTAGTTATGGGATTTTGTTCCTCATGCACTAGCTTCCTTGGTCCGGCCTTTTGGCAATTGTCACAAGTGCAGCACCAATGTTGCACATCTCGATGTAGACTAGGCCACACAAAACCGGCTTGGAGAATCTTCCTACTGGTTATTTCTTGAGCAAAATGTCCACCACAAACCCCTTAATGGCAGCTCTTAATCACATCTATAATCTCCTTTGTTGTTGGTACCCTTCTAAGCATTGCATCCTTTCCTTTGCAATACAACACATCATTTATCAAGCGGTATTTAGTGGCCTTAGTAGCTAGCCACCTTTTCTCACTTTTACTCATATGTGTAGGTGCCTCACCTTGCTCAAGAAAATAAAGCACATCTTGTAGTTGAAACTTACCCTGAAACAAGGGAAGCTTTACTGTAATGATGCCCACCATTACCTCTTTCAATTTTTCAGCTGCTAGAGCATCTGCGTCGCCATTTGTGTGCCTTGGCACAAAATAGATTTGGGCTTTCTATAGCTTTCTCATGAGAGTTTTAGCTTCCCTCATTTTCACTGCTAAGTTATCATTTTTACAAGCCCAGATTCCTTTCATTTGCTTAACAATTAGCATAGAATCACCAAAAACATTAAGCCGAGTGATACCATGTGAGAGACACCACCTCAAACCTAAAAGCAAGGCTTGATATTCTGCCTCATTGTTAGAATGGACATCCTCCAAGCTGATACCTTCTCCATAAAGTTTGTCACCTTCAGGACTGAACACCACTATTCCTGCTGCTGCTCTGTCTTTAATACGCTTGTAGGCCCGATCGAAGTAGAGGGCATGGGCATTCTCCACCCGTGGCAGCTCCTCAAGAGGAGGTGTCTCCTCTACAACCCCAAGGTGTAACGAAGGTGGTCTTCTGTTGATCCTTCTCAGCTATTCGGATCTGGAAATAACCTGAATACCCATCACAAACAGTATATCTCTCATGCCCGGCCACCTCATTGAGTATTTCATCCTGAAAGGGAAGAGGAAAGTGATCTCTCTTAGTTGCAGCATTTAGCAGCTTGTAATCCACACAAATCCTCCATTTTCCATTCTTCTTGGGTATCACCAGGTGAAACCCACTCTGAGTTCCCTATTGGATAGATGAAGCATGCCTTTAAAAGTCGTTGCACCTCAGTGAGTAGAGCATTTTGTTGAACTACTCCCAATCATCGTAGTCGCTGCACCACTGGCCGTGCTCCCTCTTTTAGATTAATGTGATGTTGTACTACTGTCACACCTGTGATGTGTTCATAATCAGAAATAAAAAGTGCAGAGTGTTTTATCACCAGTTCCATGTAGGCTGCATTCTCCTCAACTGATAGATCCTTAGCCAACATTTTTTCTAACCCCTCCTTCTCGACCTTTGGAAGCTGCTGCAGAATTTCACTACTAGAAGGCCCTTTTAATGTAATCCCCATCACTTCTAGAGAGCTTTCTTCCTTCTCATTAGAAGACTCTCCCTCTGTGATAGATGACCAACCCTCACTGGAACTCCATTCATCAGCAGTGGTCTCTAACACAAGATTCTCCTGTCGGCCCTTCTTCATATTGTAGATAGTGCTCTTCCATTTTTTATGCAGCCCCTTTTGTGGCCTTAGCTCTAAAGCCCCTGTCTCCCAATCTTGTCTAGCTTTCATTCCTATTAGCCATGGTCGCCTAAGAATGAGCGGATAGCCGTCCCCCTTCACTGGCATCACATACATGTCAAGATCCAATTGCACTCCACACACCTTTACCTTGACTTTCTTTATAACTCCCAAACAATTTACTACTACATTGTTAGCCATTTTAGCCCCAAATTTAGTAGTTTCATTTACCTCTAATCCCAAACGATGCATCAACTTTTCCGTCATGACACAAATCTCTACACCTCCATCCACATATGTCTTTGACACTCTCTGCCCATTGATTTTGGCTTCCACTAGATGCACAATATCTTTCATCTTTCTAGCCTGGATTGCATTCACATGCCTATTCTTCATGGGTCTAATGCTTACCATCTTTGACCATTGTCGCCGCACTGTTGGAGATAGATGTAGTAATTGTGGCCATGAAATTTTTGGCCCTTGATTCCTCACATCAGCAAGCAAATCATAAGCTCTAGTACCTTTACCCAGGGAAAAATCATCTGGCTCAATGTATCGGCGTGAGCGAGCCCTCCTCTTTTTACTGTTGCGTGTCTTTGCAGCCATTGATGACTCTGCCTCCTCTTCCATATTTTCAACCTCCTTTGGTGGTGTAGGCTCCATTCTCTCAATTCTTCGGACTTTCTTCACCAGCATTGCTTCAACCTCTACTACTTTGGCCTTCCCTTTGACATCACTCTCATCTAAACTAATTATCCTAACATTATGATTCTCTGGCGGTTGGACAGGCAAGGGCGGCACCTCTGCAAGTGGTCGAGGATGCTGGAGAACTTGAACTGGTGGTGGAGGCCCTGGATTCGGTGGAACAAACCTTTCCCTAGGTGGTGTCACTTGTTGTCCCCTCCTTCTTGGTTGGAACCCATTTCCTGGAAAACGCCTAGGATGAGGGAAAACGTACATACCATGGCCAATCTCCCCACAATTATAGCAAACATACTCTCTTTCTTGTCTCCTTGGACCTCGATTGCCTTCATTTATGAGGGGAGGGGGCCGCACTCCTTGCACCAAATTTAATGAAAGGCTTTCAAGTTGATTAGTAATGCGTTATAGGAGCTCTTGCTGTGGTATCTCTGGTTCAGGTGGGGCCTCTGCTATTTCTCTAGGCCTTGGCATGGTTGGTAAAACCTGCATGGGCTCAACTCCCCCCTTCAACTGGGCTTGATACTTCAATTTTCTATGTTTCTCCCTGGCATAAGTGACTGATTCTTCATAGGATGTGGGAAACTTTCCTTTGACCTTATCCCTTAGTAGAGGATGAAGTCCGGCTAGAAAACAATCTTTCTTAAGGCAATCAGGTACTCTTTCTCCCTCGGCTAACGAGGCTGTCCATTTATCCCATAATTTTATAAACATGCATTCATATGCTTGGTACTCCCCTAGTAAGGTTTGGCGAAGATCTAAGAGTTGTCTTCAAATATCTTCAGGTGGCTCTGTATCTTGGTACTTGTGCATGAATGCGATCTTGAGATCCTCCCAATTACCCCTTGTAGTCTCCGAGAGAGCTTGATACCACACTCGAGCATCACCCTTTAGAAATAAAGAGAAGGCCCATACTTTGGTTGCTTCATCATCCTGGCCTGTGACTAGGAAGGCCATTTCTAAGTCATCCATTTCTCCCCTTTGTGCCCAAAAAAACTTGGAAATGCCATGTTGCCTTAGTAGAGTACGAAGATGAAAACGTCTAGACTTAAGTTGTATTTTATAAGGGGAAGGATGAATGGGTTCACAGATGCATTGACTTCAGCAAGATGTAGTATGCTTCTAATAATGCCTTGGAATCTAAGCTTTGTGCTAGCTACAATATGCACAGTTTGCATAGCAAGTGGATGGATAGGTCCATAAAACTTGTTCTGATTCATGAGAAACTATTATAATAGGATAAAGACATGTACATTGAAGGATGCATTGTAGTCTAGCATTGGAAAGATTATAGGTTATGGTGATACAAGAATCTCCCTTAATCTTTCAGTCCCAAAGTATATGACAAGACGCTGCTGGAAGAAAATCTTCCTACTGATGCATATATTAACTCGGATGTTTTGTACAGAGTGGAAGGTGTAGAAATTTGGGCCATTATTATTATTCATGAGTGGAGACTACTTAAGGGAGTAGAGGGAATGCACTTTCTTGAATTATGAAGGATTTTTCCCAGAGTGTTTCTTTTTGGAACCCACCAACTTTGCTACACTACAAGGGACTGGGGCAATAGCGACGCCGATTAGCGACGGCTTTTATCGGCGTCGCTATTGGCGTCGCTATATGCGTCGCTATTTGCGTCGCAAATGCGACGCAAATAGCGACGCATATAGCGACGCCGCAGGGAAAAAAAGCGCGGCCGAAACCAGAGCGCCGTTTTCATTTTGTTTTCTTCGCCTTTTGAGAGCGAGAGCGAGGGAGAGAGCCAAGGCTTTGTGAAAGAAGAGGAGGAAGAGACTTGTTGCCGCCGCCGCCGCCACCGCCACCGCCACCGTCGTTGTTCGTGAAGGAGAGGAGGAGCCCTCGTTGCAAAGAGAAGCCGCCCACGCTCGCCATATCTCATTGGTGAGTCTCCCTCTCTCTTTCTTTTACTTGTTGAAGGTTTAAATCGTTCTCTTTTGTTTATTTAGGAGAGGAAAAGAAAGAGAAGGAGAGGGAGAGGGAGAGAGAGGGAGAGAAAGAGAGGGAGAGGGAGAGAAAGAGAGTGAGAGTGCATTCTCTCTCTCTCTCTCTCCCTTTTGCTTGTTTAATGTTTAAATTACTTTCTTCTTTGCTTGTTTAGGAGAGGAAACGAGAGAGTAAGAGAGAAAGAGAGGGAGAGGGAGAGGGAAAGGGAAAGAAAGAGAAAGAGAAATAGAGGGAGAGGGAGAGGGAGGGGGAGGAAATAGGAGAGGGAGAGAAAGAAAAAGAGAGGGAGAAGGAGGGAGAGTGCATTCTCTCTCTCCCTCCCTCTCCCTTTTGCTTGTTTAATGTTTGAATCACTTTATTTTTTGCTTGTTTAGGAGAGGAAATGAGAGAGAAAGAGAGTGAGAGGGATAGGAAGGGGAAGGAAATGAGAGAGGGATAGAAAGAGAAAGAGAGGGAGAGTGCATTGTATCTCTCCCTCTCCCTTTTGCTTGGAGGATGTTTAAATCACTTTATTTTTTGCTTGTTTAGGAAATGAGAGAGAAAGAGAGATAGAGAGGGAGAGGGAGAAAAAGAGAGGGAGAGGGAGAGGGAGAGGGAGAGGGAGGGGGAGGGGAAGGAAATGAGAGAGGGAGAGAAAGAGGGAGGGGGAGGGAGAGGGAGCGAGGGAGCGAGGGAGAGGGAGAGGGAGAAAGAGGGAGGGAGAGGGAGAGGGAGGAGGAGGGAGGAAATGAGAGAGGGAGAGAAAGAGAACGAGAGGGTGAGGGAGAGGGTGAGAGAAAGAGAGGAAGAGAGGGAGAGGGAGAGGGAGAGGGAAGGGAATGAAATTTAAGATAATATACGTATCGATAATGGTATGCAATGTGCTTTGCATACGGCCACGTACTTCATCAAAATTAACCCAAAATTATTGTTATAGAAGTGGAGATCCCTTAAATTGAGTATAGGATAATTTCTCTCAGGTCTTATGACTATGAGTAGAATTGATTGAAATAAATTTTATTACTATAGTTGTAAAATTTCATAGATGGCGCGCATTAATTTTAAAATGGATTACTTATACTCAAAGCCGAGATATAACAAAAAATTATCTACCGGGACAAACAAATCGTTGAGCATGATACAAGGCCGAGATATAACATCGGAAAATCTCTCGACTACTATATACAATGCAAGGTTTATGGTCAACTTGCAAGTTGACGTACATCTCCAAAAAGCTATCCATTTAAGCCTCGTTTGCTGTAATGTAGATAAGATGGCAAACGAAGAAGGTCCTATTGTTCAAGACCGCGAGTCATATCTTAATCAGCGTGTCCCATGTCCTTGCTCTCAATGCAAGTTGGCAATTAGACGAAAACGCCGATTGTCTATAGAACACGTACGACGATTTGGCGAGTTTCAACCTGAGATTATTGATCAGGCGATTGCAGATTTTCAGCAAACGGTATTTTCAAGTTAGCATTTTTCATGCATTGTACTCTCAAGCTAATTGAAAACCATACACAATAAGATTGGGTCTTGTTGGCAAATTTTGTGTCCAGGGGGGTGATGTCTCGACCCAAGGGGGAGTGCACCCTTTGCGGCCAATTAGAAGAGTTCGTGGACGTGAGATGGATGGATGGCAGGAGCCAATAGACCACTCGCAAGGCCCATCTATATCGTCAATGCCAGAGGAGACAGACAACCTTCCCGACTTGCCTACAATCTTGGAGCCTGAGATGGAGGCAATGATCGATGCATTGATTCCCATGGATGTTGAGACATCTGACCCGCTTAGAGAGGAAGCATCCATACCATTATATGATGGGTGCCGAGTATCTCGGTTGAAGACATTGCTTGCACTCTTAAGTGTGCAAGCGAAATACGGTTGGAGCGATACGAGTGTGACTAAGTTATTCAGGTACCTTGCATACAGACTTCATTGTTTTTTTTAAAAACAGTATTATTGTAAATATGGATGGATTTTTCAAGGTGTTTTATGATGTTTTCAGGTTATTGAAATATCATATATTGCCACCTGCAAACACCATGCCTGAGTCTCGTGATGATGCACGACATGTTTTACGGAAGCTTGGCATGGATACAATAACATCCATGCATGTATCAACGACTGCATATTGTTTCGAGATGAATACGAGACTATGGAGACATGTCCAAAGTGTGGTGCTCACAGGTATCGACAGGACTTGCAAGGGCAGACCATCCCTCAAAAAGTCCTCAGACACTTTCCGCTCATCCCCCGCATAAACCACATGTTTCGCACGTCTGCCATGGCAAGCTTGACAACGTGGCATGTGCAGAATAGGTCTACGGATGGAGTGCAACGAATATCAGCAGATTCGCGCGCATGGAGCCACATTGACTCTACCTTCCCAGGCTTTGCGCGAGAGCCAAGGAATCTTCGGCTCGGTCTCGCCATGGATGGTGTGAACCCATTCGGTCTGCGCTCGACTTCTTACAGTGTGTGGCCTATAGTGCTTGTCAACTACAACATTCCTCCATGGCTTTCTACGAAGAAAGGACATCTCATCCTTAGCTTGCTCGTCCCGGGCCGCTACAAAGTAAAAAATATGGACGTGTATCTTCGTCCATTAGTCGATGAGCTTAAGATTTTGTGGGAGGAGGGGGTCACGGTGCAAGATATGAGCAGGCGCGATGGTCGGCGGTCAGCCAACATTCGAGCCATTCTCATGTGGACGATGCATGACTTTCCGGGATTGGGAGAGTGCTCAGGTGAGCAGACCTTTGTTCACGCCGGTAATATCTATATTTTATTTCATTCAATCAAGTATTCACTAGGTCGTGGATCGCCTTGCAGGTCTCGTTACCTCAGGTTATCATGCATGTCCATTGTGTGGGCCACAGTTAGACTCCCGAAGGTCACGAACCATGAAGAAGATGGTATATCAAGGACACGCCACTTTCTTGCCGGAGGATCATGAACTCAGGGAAGGTTTTCTTGGACGACCTCCAGCACGTATGAACGCTGCAAGCTGGTACGAGCTGAAAATGGTAAACCCGGAATCACATCCAAATGGAATGCGACAGTTCTCAGTTTTCTACGAGTTGCCATATTGGACCCACTTACAGGTCAACCACTTGTTGGATCCCATGCATATTTTCAAAAATGTGGGCAGCTTGCTATGGGACCACATCACAGGAAAGAGAGACACTATAGGGTCACGAATGGATTTAAAGGAGGTAGGTAAGATGGAGGCGCTTTGGCCGCAGTCGAGTGCTGAAGGGGGAGTGCAGCTTCCTCGCGCTCCCTGGGTTTTGTCTACCAAAGAAGAGCGCATTGTGAAGCAAGTAATCAAGTCTATCCGCACTCCGACGGGTATGATGCGTTCTCTCAGGTCCGCATTTTCTAAAGATGACCAAATGTCTGGGCTAAAATCCCATGATTGGCATAAGATATGTCAGGTTTGTGAACAGAATGGATTTTAATTAGCGTGGACATTTTGAAATTTGAAAAGTGACCATTATTCTTAATGCTTTCTCATTTGTGGCAGTTTGTCCTACCGATCGCGATCGCGGGATGCCTAACTCCAGAAATTCGCGGGGCCATTTACAAGCTGTCGACTTTGGTGCAATGGATCTCACAGAAAGAGATTAAGACGTCCTCTATTGAATCCGCAAGGCGGGGAGCAGTTGAGACGGTCTGTCTCTTTGAGAAATACCTGCCCACTAGCATGCTCACGATACAAGTTCACCTTCTTGTGCATCTTGTGGACGAAGTGGAGATTGCCGGACCTGTCCATACGCGATGGATGTTCTTCCTGGAGCGCTTCATGAAAACCCTGAAAGGCTTTGTGCGACAACGAGCTCGTCCGGAAGGTAGCATGGCGGAGGGTTGGTTGGTGTCAGAGGCATTAGTGCATATCTCACAATGGCTACCAACGGTGGAACCAGACAATGAAATGCTATGGACGCTCAAGGACGATGACAGGCTGACTGGAGATGTGGTGGTTGGAAATGGGGTAGAAAAAAGAATGGATGCCTCAATGGAAGAGAAAGTGAATCGCTTTTGTATGTTGCACCATGCCTCCATGGAGACGTGGCTCGCCAAGTACCAGATTGCAAGGCAAGATCGAGAGGAAGCGCGAGCTGAATTCCGACGCAGTACGCGTCACCGACCGATTCGATATCCCGAAGGCATGGAGGAGATGCCGCGGTTTATGTCAACACGATGGTTGCATGGAGCCTTGATCGCAGCATCCAGCGAAGGGGCAGAGGTCTCAATGGAGGAGTGGGAGTTCTCGAGGGGATGTAGTCCAAAGGTAATGAGGGGTTTAGAATGTGTCGTATCTGAATTTGTTTGCTACATCTAATTTGAGTGTTTCAATGTGCAGTACAAAATATATAGTGCAGCGTGGTCGCACGGACGGCATTTTCGGGTGGAGCGTATTGACAAAATGCGCTCCACAATGGACTGTGGTGTCATGGCAAGGTTTGAGCAAGAGAGCCGGCGACGAGCAACGGATCCGAACACGGTTGTGGATGAGATGGAGTATTTTGGGAATTTGCAAAGTATTATTACGGTGGATTACCGTAGCTTCTCCATGATAATATTCGATGTGCAGTGGTTCAAAGTGGTACTTGGAGGAGCTGGCGCAACGGTTCGACGAGGTCCATCTGGATTTCTCGAAATAGATTCCGAAAAAAAATGGATGGATTTGCGCGACACCTTTGTGTTGCCGGCACATTGTGAACAGGTAATCTTCTAGTCATTTGCTTGCTAATTGTAATACGACATGCTTTATGTCACAATGGTTTGAAGACGGTTTGTAAGTGTTTGTGAACAGGTAATCTTCTATCCAAATCCCCGACAACCTCGATGGTGGTATGTTATACCTTCAACTCCTAGAGGTGCGAGAGTATACGATCAAAGCGATGTTCCAGGCATAGATGAAGAATATATGCAAATAGAGGGATCGAAATTACAAGGGGTGGAGGCCACCGCAAGCTTGGAGCCCGCATCGGCTAACAATGATGGAAATACAGAAGTCGTAGAATTTTTTGAGAACGAGGCAGACTCGTTCTTTTGTGGTGACATGTCTATCGACCTTCCAGTGTATGCAGAGTTATGTCAGGAGATTAACATGGGACCATAGAATACTTCATTCTTGGAGAATTGTATTACTCAATTCGTTGTTTAGATCTTCCATAAAGGTAGATAAGATATGCATTTTAAGATGGATTTTTCAAAAATGATTTATATTAATGCACTTTGTATAGTTTCAATTGATTATTCTAACATTATTTTTTATCTCTGCAGGTATCTTTATTTTCAGGATGAGTCGAGGGATGAGCGATGAGGAGTTTCAGGAGATGATGGCACGTATGTCTCCAGATCATCTCGCGAGATTCAGAGAGATAGCAGATCAGGAGCTGTCTCGTTCTTCGTCAGGGCGCTCTGCTAGATCAGCTTCAGTGCGATCAGATGCTTCAGCTTCGAGCAGACGATCTCGACGCTCGCGACTTGGGCCAGAGGGAGGGACTGCGACTGCAGGAGGATCAGGGGGGTGCTGCTGTGGAGACACGGACGCGGTGTCTCCGTCTCGTCGTTCAGCTAGAGCTCGGTCACCTCCAGGATTTGTCACACCTGTGGGGACGTCCACTCCAGTTACTCCGGCTTTTGCGCAGCCGTCGGCAGATGTCACGCCTTTTGGTGGCACTCCTTTTGGTGGCACCCCCTCTGGTGGCACTCCTTTTGGTGGCACCCCCTCTGGTGGCACCCCTTTCAGTGGCACTCCGGGAGAGGGTACCCCCGTCGGTACACCGGATGTTCAGGGGTCTCCTGGATATGTCCAGGAGCGTGGACGGAGATGGGAGAGGGCCCATACGAGGCACACTCCTAGGGATTATGGATACCTAGTGGATGGCAGGTCAGGAGCTATCATCATGAATGATGAGGGGAGGAGGGTGATAGCTCGCATGAGGGAGTTGTGCCAACAAGTTTTTCGGCACAACGTCCTGGATCATTGGAGGAACATACCGGAGGGGAGCAAGGAGTACATAGTAGCATCCTTGCACGAGGAGTTCCCGGTGCCAGCCGCAGTGGATAGATTCTCTACGGGCTGGATGATGGATTGCATGCGTGCATACATGTCACATAGACGATCCGACGCACGCAAGGCAATCAATAGTGGGGCTCCAAAGCCCGAGTGGTTAGATGCAGAGGACTGGCGCCGACTGAGGGAGGAGGCTACAAATTCGCCAGGACGTTGGAGTCAGCAGCGGGAGGCGGCGAGGGCACAAATCGAGGCCGGATCGGTACATCATCTTGGGAGTGGCGGCCACAGGACATATTTGGAGGACTTTGTAAGTTTCTCTTTTGTTTTGCTTATTTGTTTTTTTGAGATATTATTTGTACTGACAATCATGTTTCTAACAGTTAGCATTTTGTTTTCTTTGCAGCACTCCATTACAAATCGTGATCCGCAAGGCCTTGAGACTCAATATGCAGAGAGGCACGGTCTCAGATCATTGATCGACCGATTGTACAGACGCGGCGGCCCAGTAAGTCTCTCATCTTTCATGTCCGTAGTTACCATGAGATATTTGAATGCATTATTGTATGGTGGATTGATATGTTGTTTCTTTTTCTGCAGAATCCGTTTGATGCTCCTTTGCAGAGGGACGAGCTTTCGGGGGACGACAATTTGTAGCTCGCCCTCGGATCCTTAGCGCTCACATACCTTTAGTTTTTAGTCGCCCGATCTATGTAGACATTTTCTATGTATTAGTGATATTGTTTTATGATTGTACCAATCGCATTTTATGCGATATCATGTATTTATTTCATCTATCAGTTTTATGATTTCAGTATAGATTCTTTTTGTTTGCAAACGCTTTGTATGCAGCAGTGCAGAAACTATTTTGTATGGCTCTCATACAGCACACAGTGCTATATGTGGCAGGGCAGCTTGCTGCCCTGCCACAAAAATTTTTTTTCCTCTGTTACCGTCGCTATTTGCGTCGCAACTTTACTGCAGACGTCGCTATTGTCGTCGCTATCAGCGTCGCAAATCTGTAACCGTCGCTATATGCGTCGCTATTTGCGTCGCTATATGCGTCGCAATAGCGACGCAAATAGCGACGCATATAGCGACGCAAATAGCGACGATTCCATGGCGTCGTCAATAACGACGCTTTTTGCGACGACGGGGGCAAATTTTGTTGTTTGTATTTTCGTCGCTTTAAACGTCGCTATAAGGTCTATATCTTGTAGTGCTATACGGAGAATTTGCTCACCAGTGATTGTTCTTGCCTTGATGTGTCCATCCTCGGTGACATATATTTCATAAGGTGTGATGGCCACCTTTTCAACCACACCCAACCTTCGAGCTAACAACAGTTGAAGGTAGTCTCCATACTTTACACTTCTACAAAACTCCACACCGTTCATGCATAGTTGTCCTCCTTTGATGTGGATTAGGCCAGAGAGAGAGAGGGATTTGATGATTTGGAGACGAGGACCTCTCGGAAGGGCCTTCACTTTGTTTTCAAAACACTCACCACAATTATGAGAACCTAGCAATTGATGGCAACATAATTTTTTTTGTTGTGAGAGAATGGAATTTCTAAAGTGAACACCTTTTACCCGCATGCGTACCGTCATCCGATAATCATACTTTCTTGCTTGAGCTTCTTTAGGAGACCATTCTGGGAGTCGTGGACTTCGACCATCTTCAAAAATAGTTGGTGAAGGCGTTGAGGAAGAGCCACTTGGGGAACTTGTTGTAGAGGATGCACCACCATGTGTTGTATCATTCCACATAAGGAGGTAGAGAATTGTGGTTGAGAATGTCCTCAGTGGGGGCACCAAAAATGAGGGCTGAAATGATGAATGGGTTGCCTCTTACCCATCCAACCTCCAATCCTCACTAAGAGAACTAAAGAGGGGCACCACCTAGCCAAAGGGAGGATGGGCTAGGACATTCCTTTTCTCAAAGAAAATCAAGAGAACCAAGACACAAATTTACAAGAGAGAATATATGTACTAGACACCATATTGGAATATAAGAGAGAGAGATGAGAGGAGAGGAAGACAAGAGGAGAAGAGGTAGAAGAAGCTTGCCATTATACTACATGGAATGAGAAGATGAGAAGAGAGGGAGATAATAGGAGAAGAGGTAGAGGAAGCTTGCCATTATACTACATAATAAAAGAACTTACTCATAGGTTACCTCAAAGAGATGAGGATATTCTAGAATGCTCTCATGGACTTGTCATTGTCCTTCCCCCCCCTTCTTCATTCTCCATGGGCTCTTTATATAGCCTCCATGAGGGATTAGATTAAGCTAATATTCTTGATTAACATAATCCTAGATGATATATGGCATCTTTGAAAATATGGAGAATAGTGGATGGGACAAGTCCCCACCTTGGTCATCATGCAAGAAGCCAAGGGTGGTGGTAGACAAAATAGAGAAATGGAGCTAGATTACAAGAGGTGGGTGCCCAAAGCACATTATTATAATATATATACAAGAAGGATAGAGTGGAAAGTTGGTGTGGTAAAAGAGAGAAGAAAATTGCATGTAGCCAGCAGTCTGTGCCTTTGTAACGGGAATTTTCTTGAAATTCACTTTTTCTTGGGAGTTATTGAGATTATAAAAAAAAGCTTCTAAAAGCTGCTTTGACTTTAGTCCCCCATATGTATATAAATACATATAAGCATGTGACAAAAGGGGTCCATGCTTGTAAGCTTTTGTGCAAGATCCAAATGACACCATGATGTGGATATTGACTTGTGTGCTAGGGTGAGGTGTCCTCTAATGATGGTGATAGATTCCAAATCTTAGTGATGCAGACGGGGCCCATGTGTAGTTGGAGGCTAGTCCTTTGAAAAATCTATGCACTCACTCAACTCCTAGATGTAATCCATTTCCATCTTCACTAAGATAACCATCCCTTTTACCCTTTACATTGACATGCCTCCTAAGAACTGGTTCCCCCCATTTGCTAGAGTTATCATAATCGAGAAGAAATGTAGCATACCTAGTGCTTGAAGAGTAAACCCAAAGTGATATGGTAAGCTCTTGATAGGGGCTTTGGCCAAATTTTGTGGTAATAATCCGGGTTGTAAAAAACCCGGATCAATATGTGTTTTACACTTTTGCTAAATATGATCTACTGAATATGCATCTACCAGCAATTCCCTACCATTTATGTCACAAATGTCTTGCGCTACATGAGACATTTCACTATTAGTAACTTTCCTCTTTTCAGTTGCATGCAAAGTATATGTCCATATTGCAGGCTTTGGACTAACCATCACTTGGCTAGGCATTCTATTTGGTTGTAGACCAAACGTAGAAGCTTGTACAACTACATAAGCATTTCAGATAGCCAAGTCTTTCAATAAATTTTTCATACCTCTCTTTTCAAAATTCAGAGCAAGAGGAAATCCCATTTCTTATGCATGGATCTTGCTATCTTTACAAAAGATGAGCTGTCGTGCCAAGGCCTCTTGAAAAGTAGCACAATCCTTCCTTTGATGCTGTAAACTATCACACCACATACATCTTTTTCCAAGTTTAGGGGCTATTGCCCATCCCCTTTCCTCTTGTCCTTTCTCTTTCAATTTTGTGACCTTCAACTGAAGATCTTGCATGCCTTTGACCAATTCGTCTAATTCATCTTCCCTAACAGTAGGAACAACAGAGCACGTGCAGTCATAGGGTTAGCCATAGAAGTGGGTGGCTTACTGGATACATCAACTGTTTTGCCCATAATAGTGGGCAAGATAAATACATGCAATCTTTCTCTTCTTCTATACTTTTTCATTAGTATAGTAACAGCTTCCTTAACATGCCTCCACTTTGTTTTAAGACTTGCCACTATAGTTTGATCCTCTAGTAAATCATCAAGCGTCTCTTGAAGCTCAAGATTTATTGCTTGTAGAAACAATTCAATTTTCTAACTTACAAGAGGTTGCTGCTCTACAAGATCTAACTACTCAAACCAACTTTTAAATTCTCTTAATAAATTTGTAGCAATAAGACCCTTATTGGGTTGTAGAACCCACTCTTGAAAAGTCTTGTGGGTAATCAAACTAGTGTCTTCAATGTAAAATTCTTCTCGAACACTACCCAGTCAACATCTTGCATATACAATTCAGTAACTCGGGCTTTCAATTCATGTTCAATGACCCATACAAAATATTGGCTCCATGAAAGTTGAGCCATCCTAACAAATTCCATATTTTGAGTATAGGTATACAAATATGTTGATACATTCCTGCCATTAAACAACTTCATCTCATGCTCTACTGCCTACAAAGCATTCATCACAAGAGTTTCTGTTTGTGTAGATGCTTGCATCACCTGTTGTTGTTATTGAATGTACATAAGCATGTTCATATTCTGCACTAATTATTACAAAACATTACTAGAAATTGTGCTTGAAGGTTCTCCCATCATGTACTTCCTTGTGACAACCTTTCACATTGGATTCACCAATGTTGGAGGGGTTTTAGTCAAAAGGTTGTATCCACCAGGGATCAGAGATAAAAGAAAGTAGAGAATAGGAGATAGAAGAGAATAAAAATAATAGACAAGAGGTACACAAGATAAAGACAAAGCACAATGAATCAAAGCACTATGTATTGATAGAACCTGAGAGGATAAGAAAATTCCTTGTCTGGCACTACTCAGAAGCAATCTCCAAGCATTAGATCTCCTGGGGCTCCCTTGTAGACCAAAAATGTGCATAAAAAACTACCTTCTTCTCTACTACTTAGATCGCAAGTTTGATGGTTTTGTTGGCTCCGAAAGGGGGGTAAAACATTAGGACACTTGATTGTAATTCTTCCAGATCACTCCTTTATCTCCCAGTTCAGAGTGTTGTTTACTTCCTATAAACTACAGTTGCATGCCACACAATTTTGCAAGCCCTTGTTTTTTCAGTGAAATCTCCCGAAATGGCTAAAAAAAGAAAAATTATTTTTTCATGTCACCGTATTCTAGAAGTTTTCTACAGCTTTTTCGGATATTTACAATAAATAATATCCAAAATATAAAAATAGATTAAACTTGTCTAAAATATAGTATTTTTAAACCATCCATACTATGGATAGTAGCACTAATGACTAAGTTGGCATTGACTCTCTAGATTTATAAGAAATTGAAATGATGATGCACTCCACGTTTTTTCACATTATGTCCATGTATAGCGACATGACAATAGGCTCTTGTACATACCAAATAGTCCTCATGGCCTCATGGCTAAGAGCATTGAGATTATACAAAATGATTTATCTAACTATTGCATTTATAGACATAAGTTTTGAACTATAGCTCAAAGATTTTCCCATCCCGACTCCAAGTATAAGGAGCTTTCTATACATAGGAGACTACTTCACCGTGATTTACACATAGAAAGGGAACCCCCGGCTATGCATCAAATATGGTATCAATGGTAAACTCTTGCATACATAGCACTTGTCTTCCACATTATTGACCTATGATTGAGCGAAAGAGATTTTCCTTGATGGAAGCAAGATTGGCTAGCTTGGAAAACAATTTTGTGGGGTAATAAATATATCTCCTAGATCATAAAGATATCAAAAGATTACACTATGTTTTATTGTGCTTTATGTATAAGATAGCGCATCTCAGGACCAATCCTTGGGGTGTAGGAGAGCCAGAGAGGCTGTAATATTTAGCTGGGATGCCCTTTATATGTTGTGGTCCCTATAGCTCTCATATACCCTAAGGATTGGCCTAGGGATGCACTATCTTATACAAAAAGCATAATGAGACATAGTCTGCTCTTTTAATATTTGTATGATCCATGAGTTATATTTATTTTCTCAGACAAGTGTTTCTCAAGATAGTCGAACTAGCCTATAGCAAGGGAAATGTATTTTACTCAATCATAGATCAATAATGTGGAAGACAAGTGCTATGAACCCAAGAGTTGACCATTGATACTATGTTTAATGCATATGTAGTGTGGACTACTGTCCTAGTATACTCAAACAAGTTTTAAATACCGACTAGCCATGTGTTGTGTAAAGACATTCTTTTTATGCTTTTCCCTAGCGTAGTGTTGCGATGAGGAGAAAGAACTCAGTTATCCCATGCTTCCATTCCTTTAGATATTTAATAGAACTAAATGTTGTACTTCAATCATAATCATTGATTTTTCTTTATATAAAAACTTGTCATTTTAGCCTTCCTACATATTAATTCATTATGTGTAGTATTCTTTGCATTATACGATAATTTTTCAAAGAAATATCCCGTAAACGATTACTTTAACACATAAACGGATGTAGAATCAAGCTAAACCTCATGCTCTATAGCCCACCATACATCCAAACATGTTTCTTTTTTTTTCTCATTTTTCTAGATTCAAAAATGATTTTCTTTCATTTTTTCTATTTTTCTTAATTATTTTTATTATAAATACTCATTTTTCTATAATTTCTAATCATGTAATAGCAAAGACCAACCATGGAAACCAACATGTGTTAGTTTTTCCCTACATGCAACATTACTTTCACCAATTTTATTCATCACCATCATATTTCTTAATTTAATGTGTTTTGCATGTGTTAAATAATTAATTTTCACATTATGACTGGCCTAGATTCTAAAATTTAAAGCTTATAGCCCTTAAAACACAACAAATATCACTTCCATATCAAATTTCAAACCATATATATCATAATACTTTCATATTGAATTTTAGGCCACATGCATCTCAATTTCATGACGAAAACAATAATAAAATTGAATTTTCTTTAAAATTGAGACGTACTACATGAAAACCACTTAAGTTTTCATGATATTGGAGATGCGTATATAAGCTGATGTTCCACATAGTTGCTGCTAACATTCGTTCTCTTGCTCCATTTTTCTAGCACCTTGTCACTATCCGATCCCCCTTTCCCTAATCCTCTCAACCCATATGAATAGCAATTATGGCAAGAGAAAAATAGGAGAGACAAATAGTGATTTTCTAACTTCTAGCATAGTATATTATTTGCAATGTTTTTTGTGGTGATCTGAGCTGAAAAATTAATGCATCTCATGCCCATGCTTGCTTCTTATAGATCCAATAGTTGCAAATTTTCATTTTTTTCCATGGATATAAGGGTGTTTTAAAAAAAAGCACTCCCCTTGTCACGTTGAAATTTTGAGCTTTAGCTCTTTTAATCCACATTGGCCATTTAATTATCAACTTATTTGGTTCATGCCTCATGCATTGGCATTGTCAGTAAGTTTTTTGGCTAAAATAGGGGGCCCAAACAAACTTAGATTTGAGATTTGAAAACATAGGTGTGTTCATGGCATTGTTTCTTATAAACCTGGCCACTTGGATACTAATTTTGGTTTTTGGAACAAGTAGCTAGTTTATAATACGAAAGTTACATCTCTTTAAATGGGCCATCTAACCAACTCTGATTGACAAATGAATGCTTTCAACACGTTTTTGAGCCACCTGCCTTTCACTTAGAAAACTCTAGTGCCTCTTGATTTTTACTACAAATATTGTATTTTCTGCTTTACTTTCAGTGTCTAAGTACATCTCTCAATGGTGGACTAGGAGATGTTAAATTAGTTATATTAAAACTTCTTATTAAGTGTACATACCATATCTATGTGCTCTTTGGTTTGATTAACATTGTAAATATAGACGTTGCTCCATTGTTTGTGAAGTCTAGGCCTCAAGTGTTATTGATTAGGTCATGGTTATCAATACTCTAACACTTAGTATTACTCCTATAAAAATCATTTTGGAGTCAAAATAAATGATATTATAAGGATACATTACTTAATACCAATAACAACATACAATAAATCTTTTAATCCATTTTTTGGAGTTTTTAAAAGGCATACTTGGGTACTCATAACTTTTCAGGCTTAAAGTTTTTAAAAACCCATATACATAGAAATTATGTATTTTGAACAAAATTATATCCCAAAACAAAAAGATACAAGGTGTTTCTACAAAAATCTTGTTCTATTTCTAAACTCTGACTTTATTATTAATATAACATTCTATGCATAGGAGCCAAGTAAGAGTAAGAGATTATTTAAGCAACTTATAGATTGAAATGAAAACCCCTTCCTCTCTATTATCGCTTTGTTATATTGGGACCAGGAAAGAAGCCTTGAAATATTAGTATGTCACATTATTACAATAGTCTATTGATGTCCATGCATCCCTATGTAGTAGACTTTCATGGATATGACACTTACCTAGAAACATTTCCAAAATGGTCTAGCTAGTTAAGAATGTACTTAGTTGGAATTCCATTGAAGGGTTTTTAGGTGGAATTTTGAATCTATTCTTGATTGACGAGATTGGTTGTGAAATAGCAAATTTGCTAACGTTTGATTTGTATAGCTTTTTTGCAACATCAAGGAAGAGATTGTGTAAAACATTTGCCCCAAACAAGGTTGTAGAGTTGAACAATGAGGTTCTTGTATGAACTCCAAGTTTATGCTCATATCTTCATAAGGTGGCGAGTTTGTGTGTGCTAGAGGAGAAGTGGGATAGCTTATGTTGGAGTTTTGAAGAGAAGTTGAGTGAGTTTTTGGATTCTTGTCTAGTAAGGGAGAGAAACTTTTGTAGTACGAAAGGAAGAGAAAAAGGGATATTGTTGTTGTTTGTTATTGTTTGTGGAAAATCTATCAGTGGCTCTCCACCAATGTAGCTTGGCAAGAAGCCTTGAACAATTGGTCTATTATGATGTTATAACAAACTACTAGTATGGCAGCTTCCCACATGCCATGTCTGGTAGACTTTCATGGATATAACAATAATACAATATTCCAATATTAATATTACAAGAAGCACATGTTACAGGTAGAATAAAGATGGAGACAAAGAGAGAGAGAGAGGACTCAATGTTCTTGTGTTCTATCAGTAATTTTATTATCTTTTTTACTATCCCTTTCTTTATGTGTTTAGTTAGTTTTTTTTTCTTGATGGCTATAGTTAATCTATCCTAACTAAATTAAGGCTCTTGCACTCGTGGAATGCCTTTACATTGAAAGTAAGTGAGTTCATGCCTTCCACATGGGAGTGGTTTCCACGATGCTTTGTAACCCAAGCAATCCACATAATCAGCCATGTATTGTAGTTAATCTATCCTAACTAAATTAAGGCTCTTGCACTCGTGAAATGCCTTTACATTGAAAGTAAGTGAGTTCATGCCTTCCACATGGGAGTGGTTTCCACGATGCTTTGTAACCCAAGCAATCCACATAATCAGCCATGTATTGTAGTTTCTAATGTTTATGGACTTGCCAAAGCCAATTGCATAGTTCCTTACATCACCATGGAAGCCTTGTAATATATACTACAATAGAATATAGGGGAATAGTGACAGGTAGTTTCAACACATATTAGCGACATCACTATAGCGATGGTACTCAAACAAAAAATACCAGTCGAAACCCAAGCGTGGCATTTTTCCGCAAAGAGAAAAAGAGAGAGCGAAATAGATCATGCGTTTGGAAGGAAGAGGGAGAGAAAGAGAAAGAGAAAGAAGGAGAGCTTCTCACTGCCACTTCCGCCATTCACGAGGAAGAGGAGAAAGTGCACGAAGGGCGAAGAGGACCTGCCATCGCAAAGAGGAGACAAAGAATCCACCCTCGAGCCTTAGTGGTGAGTGCATTACTCCCTCTTGGTTTGTCCTTGTTCTTTCTCTAATATGGTTTTCTTGACATGCACAAAGCATGTCAAGAAAACCATCCAATCACCTCTAAGTCCATTCTCTCCACCCCCTTACGGGTGGGCCTACAATATGTAAAGTATAATATGCTATGCACCCCCTTTATGGGAGGACCTACAATATGTAAAGTATAATATGCTAAAACAAAGAGGGGCAACAAAGAAATAGAGAGAGAGAAAGAAAGATAGAAAATAAGAGAGGAAGAAGAAAAAAGGAAGAGGAAGAGAGAATGAGAAAGAGAGAATAAACATAAAAGACAAAGAAAACATGAAAGAGAAAGGGGAGAGAACATAAAACAAAGAGTGCAAAGAAAGGTGCAAAGAAAGGGGGAGAAAACCAAGACTTTAGTTGACGTTAATTTTGTTGAGTTACAAGAGAAGAAATCCCTTCTCAAACAATTGACGAAAGAAAAAGAGAAGGAGAACAAAAATAAATTGTTTATCGTAATGTAGACAAAATGGAAAACGATAAAGGTGCTGATGTTCAAGATCACGATAAATATCTTAATCAATGTGTCCCGTGTCCTTGCTCTCAATGCAAGCTGGCAATTAGACGAAAATGTTGATTATCTATAGAACATGTATGACGCTTTGGCGAGTCTCAATTGGAGATCATTGATCAGGAAATCTTAGACTTTGAGCAAATGATAAGAAAAGTGTATATCAATCATGCATTGTATTCACAAACTAATTGAATATCATATACAAAAACATTGGATTTGGCCGTAAAATTTACTACAAGGAGGTGATGTCTCATCCCAAGGAGGAGTGCACCTATTGTGGCCAGTTAGAAGAGTTTGTGGGCGTCCGATGGATGGAGTGCATGAGTCAATCCACCACTTGGAAGGCACTATCGAGTCTTTACCGTCAATACCAAAGGAGATAGGCAGCCTTTCAGACTTTCCTACAAGATTGGAGCCTAAGATGGAGGAAATGATTGATGCATTGATACCCATGGATGCCAAGACAACTGATCCGCTTAGAGAGAAAGCATCCATGCCATTATATTATGGGTGCCAAGTATCTTGCTTGAAGACCTTGCTCCTAAGTGTGCAAGCAAAATACGGGTGGAGTGATGTAAGTGTGATCGAGTTGTTCAGGTACCTTCTACCTATGATTCGTTGATTTCTTTTTGGCACCATTATCAAAAAAAGTTGTGCTTTTTCAAGGTGTTTTATGATTTATTTTTAGGTTTCTAAAGTATCATATATTACCACTTGTAAATACCATGCCTGAGTCTCATGATGATGCATGATATGTTTTACAAAAGCTTGGCATGGACTACAATAGCATCCATGCATGTGTCATCAATTGCATGTTGTTTCAAGGAGAATACGAAACTATGGAGACATGTCCAAAGTGTGGTGTGCACAGGTATCAACAGGACTTACAAGGGCAAACCATCTCTCAAAAACTTCTTAGACACTTTCCAGTTATCCCCCGTATACATCACAGAATAGATCCACATATGGAGTCCAACGAATATTAGTGGATTCATGCACATGAAGCCACATTGACTCTACCTTTCCAGGCTTTGCATGAGAGCCAAAGAATCTTCAGCTTGGTCTTGCTATGGATGGCGTGAACCCATTTGTTCTTTGCTCAACTTCTTACAGTGTGTGGCCTATAGTCCTTGTTAACTACAGCATCCAACCATGGCTTTCTGCAAAGAAAGGACACCTGATCCTTAGCTTCTCATTCATGGCTATCACAAAGTCAAGAATATGGACGTCTATCTCTGTCCACTAGTCAATGAGCTTAAGATTTTTTGGGAGGAGGGGGTCACCGTGGAAGATATGAGAAAGTGCAATGGTCAACGGTCCGCCAATATACGAGCCATTCTCATGTGGACCATGCATGAATTTCTCAGATTTGGGGAGTGCTTAGGTAAGTAGGCTTCTGTTCTCGTTGGTAATATCTATCATATCTTGTTCAAGTTTGTATTCACATGATAGAGGTTTTGGGACGGGTCTAGTTACCTTAGGTTATCATGCATGTCCATTGTGTGGGCCACAGTTAGACTCCCAAAGGTCACGAACCATAAAGAAGATGGTATATCAAGGACACATCACTTTCTTGCCGGAGAGTCATGAACTGAGGGAAGGTTTTCTTAGATGACCTCTAGCATGAATGAACACCCAAAGTTGGTACGAGCTGAAAATGGTCCACATGGAATCGCATCCAAATGCAATGTGCAACGGTTCTCAGTCTTCTACAAGTTACCATATTGTATCCACTTTTTACAGATCAACCACTTATTAGATCCCATGCATATTTTCAGGAATATGGGTAGCTTACTATGGGACCACATGACAAGAAAGAGAGACACTGTAGGGGCACGAATGGATTTGAAGGAGGTAGGAAAGATGGAGGCACTTCGGTCGCAATCGTTGGCTACAGTCGAGTGTTGATGGTCGCTTGCAACTACCTCACGCTCCTTGGGTTTTTTCCACTAAAGAAGAGCACTTTGTGAAGCAAATAATCATGTCTATCCGCACTCCGATGAGTATGATGCATTCTCTCAGATCCACGTTTTCTAAAGATGACCAATTATCAGGGCTAAAATCCTATGATTGGCATAAGATATGTCAAGTTTGTACTACGAATGGTTTGTAAGTGGCATGGACATTTTTCTATTTGGAGTGTAGTCGTTGTTCGTAATGTTTCTTCATTTGTGGAAGTTTGTACTATCAATCGTAATCGCAAGATACCTTACTCCAGAAATACGCGGGGTGATTTACAGGTTGTCAAATTTAGTGTAATGGATCTCATAGAAGAAGATCAAGACATCCTCTATTGAATTTGCAAGGCGAGGAGTAGTGGAGATAATTTTTCTCTTTGATAAGTACCTGCCCACCAGTTTGCTCACAATACAAACCCACCTCTTGGTGCATCTTGTAGAGAAAGTGGAGATTGCTGGACATGTCTATACATGATGGATGTTCTTCTTGGGGCGCTTCATGAAATCCCTAAAAGGCTTTGTGCGACAATGAGCTCTCAACCAAAAATTAGCATGGCTGAAGGTTGGTTGGTGTCTGAGGCGTTAGTGCATATTTCACAGTGGCTACCAATAGTGGATTCAGACAAGAGTATGCTATGGTCACTAAAGGACGATGATAGACTGATCGGAGATGTGGTGGTTGGAGATGGGGTAGAAAAAAGGATGGATGCTGCAATGGAGGAGAAAGTGAATCGTTTTGGTATGTTGCACCGTTCCTCCATGGAGACATGGATCGCTAGATACAAGCAAGCCAGGAAAGATCCGGAAGAAGTGCAATCTGAATTTTTTCATAGTATGCGCTATCAACCGATTCAATATCCCAAGGGCATAAAGCAGAGCCTCTCGTGAAGGGGTGGAGGTCTCAACTGAGGAGTGGGAATTCTCGAGGAGATGTAGTCCAAAGGTGACCACATGTTTTATAAGCTATTGTATCTAGATTTTATATGTGATAACTGATTAACTGTTTCAATGTACAATACAATATATACAATGTAGCGTGGTTGCGCGGACGACATTTTCTCATTGAGTATATTGACCGAATGCACTCCACAATGAATTGTGGTATCATGGCAAAGTTTGAGCAAGAGAGACGACGATGAGTCAAGGATTCAAACATCATTATAGATGAGATGGAGTATTTTGGAAACTTGCAAAGTATTATCAAAGTGGATTATCATAGTTTATCCATGATCTTATTCGATGTGCAGTGGTTCAAAGTGGTACTAAAAGGAGCTGGTGCAACTGTTTGATAAGGTCCATCTGGATTTCTCAAAATAGATTCCAAAAAAAGATGGACAGATTTTTGCAACACGTTTGTATTGCCGGCCCATTGTGAACAGGTGTATGAACTCATGTTTTTTTAAATTTTACTATGACGTGGTATATGTCACAAATATTAAATCTCTCTTGTATAGAATTTTGAGTAGATAATTTTCTATCCAAACCTCCGAGAACCTCGATAGTGGTATGTTGTACCTTCATCTCCCTGAAGAGTGAGACTAGATAATGAAAGCAATGTTCCCAACATAGATGAGGACAACATGTAGATAGAGGGATCGATATTGCAAGGGGTGGAGACCACCCAAAGCTTGGAGCATGTAGAGGAGGTAGAATCGGATAACAATGATGGAAAGACAGGAGGCCAAGAATTCTTTGAGAATGAGGTGCACTCATCCTTTTTTTGTGACCTTTTTATCGACCTTCCAGTGTATGCATCCACCTCTTCGTTGATAAATCACTTATAAGGGTACTCTAGAATATGCATTTTAAGTAAGATAATTATTTTTAGAGTTATATTACCGTGCTTTTCTTGAATCTTTATATTGATTATGCTAACATCGAATTTTGTATGTGAAGGTGACCTTTGTGGGTATTTTGACAGCAAGATGAGTCGAGGGATGAGCGATGAGAAGCTACAAAATATCTTCACATGTATATCTCCAAAGAAAAGGGCTCGATTCAGAGATATGACCGACCAAGAGCTCTCTCGGACACCATCACAAGCCGTTCCACTAGATCTACTTCATCATGGTCTGATGCTTTGGTTTCCACTAAACAAGGTTGAGGCTTCAAAATTGGGCTAGACGAAGGAAGTGGTTTTGGGGGATGCTACGGAGACATGATCCCACAATCGGCTCGAGATACAAGTGATACTCCTCGCTTTTGTGCATGTTCAAGAGAGAGTGGCTCTGGTGGTTGTTGTGGAGATACTGATGCAAAGTCTTTGTCTCGTCATTCTGTTGGAGTTGTATCACCTATGGGATTTGTCACACCTGTGGGAACATCTACTCCAATCACTTCAGACATCCGCATGTGGCATCCTTATGAGTGCTACTTCGAGAGATGCCACTCCCTAGGTACACCAAATGTACATGGATCTCTTGGATATGCCCAAGAGCGCGGTTGCAGGTTGGAGATGACACATCTTAAAAATACCCCAGAGAGGTATGGATACCTTGTAGATGATAGGACAGGAGCCGTCATCATGAATGATGAGAGGGTCATGGCTTGTATGAGAGAGTTGTACCAATAAGTTTTTCTGAACGTCTTGGATCATTTGAAGAACATATTAGAGGGGAGAAAGGACTACGTAGTAGCATCCTTACATGAGGAGTTTCTCGTACCCACTGCAATAGATAGGTTTTCCACAAGCTAGATGATGGAGTGCATGCGTGTGTATGTGACACATAGATGATCAGAAGCACGCAAGGCACTTAAGAGTGGGGCCTCAAAGTCCGAGTGGCTAGATGAAAATGATTGATACTGACTTAGGGAGGATGCTATAGATTCTCCATGACGTTGGAGACAGCAGTGTGAGACAGCGAGGGCATGTTTGGAGGTAGCACTGGTCCATCATCTTGGAAGTGGCAGCCACAAGACTTATCTAGAGGATTTTGTAAGTTTTTCTTTTGTTCTTCTTGCTTATTTTTTTGCAATATCACTTGTACTAAAAATTGTGTTTTTAACAGTTGTATTTTGTTTTCTTTGGAGCACTCTATTACAAACTGTGATCCTACCAACCTAGAGACTTGATATGCAAAGAGACACGGTATCACTGTATTGATTAATAGATTATATGCACGCTTCGGTCCAATAAGTCACTCATCTTTCTTGTCTGTATTTACTAAATTTAATTAAAACGCATTATTGTATGGTACACTGATTGTAGTTGTTTCTTTTTTTGCAAAGTCCGTTCGATGCTTCTTTGCGGTGGAACGAGCTTTCAGATAGCAAGGATCTATAGCTCACACTTCAATTTGTGGAGCGCACATGCTCTTCTTTTTTGAACCTGTGATTTATGTAGGCATTTTCTATGCAATATGTTATTATCATCCTTTGTATCTTGCCATGATTCGATGAGCACTTTCATTAAGCGATCTTGTATTTATTTTATATATCAGTCTTGTGGATTCAAGTACACTTTTTCTTCATTTTGACGACCATTTTATAGTTTAATGTAACCCTTTTGTATGGCCCAAATACAACACACTGTGCTACATGTGACAAAGCTGCCCTGCCATTAATTTTTTTTCTCTATAACCGTCACTATTAGCGTTGCAAATTTACCTACATGCATCGCCATTATCATCATAATTTGCATCGCAAACCGTCACTATTGGCACTAATTATTTTTTTCTCTATAACCATCGTTGTTAGCGTCGCAAATTTATTTGCATGCATCACTATTATCGTCGCAATTTGCATCGCAAACCATTGCTATTGGTGTCACTATTTGCATCGCATTTGCAACGCAAATAACGACACAGATAGCGACACCGAGATAGTGATGGTTCTATGGCAGTGCTAATATCAACGTGTTTGACGACGACAGGGGAAATTTATTTTGTGAAAATTTTTGTCGCTTTGAACATCGGTATAAGGCATGTATCTCATAGTGATATGGGATTAGATTGAAATAAAAATATTTTAACATTTGCAGTATATTTTTTCCTTAGTCAATTAGCCTCCATGATGGCAAGTAGATCTTACATCAACTTAAAGTAGGTAAGATCTTCCTAGTTTCATTGCCATTTTTTCTTATTTTTGTTTTATTCAGAAGTGAGGGAGTGAGTGAGTGAGTGTGTTTGAGTCAATGAAGGATCTTAGGAGAAGAAGATGATTAGAGGGAGAAGAAATCACAAGAGAGATATAGAGATAAACAAAGAGAGAGGTGTGAGGAGACCTTATCATCATCAATACCACGTGCATACTCATTGTGGTCCTCTCCTACCATACACACTCAATGCAATCCTTCTCATCGCCTCTCAGGTTCTTGTAGATTTAGTGCTTGTAACCCTTAGAGAGGTGATGATATGATCTCGCCATTGTTATAGTGACCATCATCTTAGCAAAGCCCCTACCCTCATCATCACATGCATAATTCTCTTCACCCACCCACTCGCTATGGCAAGCGACGCCAAACTTGTATATGGGGTTTGACACAGATCATTCGGGATCCAGCTCTTACTTCCCATGCCCCCATCCATACAATTGTGTCCATTGAGCCCATCCCTCATCATAGCTAATTTTATTGCTAGTGATCACGCCCCTCTCCATTTTCTACACCTGAAAGCTGAGGATACCAATTACATATCCCAACTTCTCATACTTGATTGACTACTATACAAATGAGATCATCATGAATGATGAAGGAAGGAGAATTATTGCTAGGCTACATGAGCTTGTTATGTGGGTGTAGTAGCATAGGATAGCATAAAAATGGAGAGATCAGGATCCCAAAAATTGGATCATATGCTAAGCACTCTCTATGAGGAGTTTCCATATCCCTTTGCTACTACTATAGTTATATTTTCTAATGATTACATGAAGAAGTGTATTACAAAACCCCTCTTTCACCTTCATTCAAAAGCATGTAATGCCTATAATAATGGATTATGAAAGCCTAGCTAGTTAGATGTGGGATAGTGGGAGCAGAAAAGCAAAGAAATAAAGGATAATGGTGATAGATACAACAAAAGAAGATGGCATGTGCACAAGTTGCAAATGTCTCATCATTGCATCTTAAGAGAAATGGTTGGTGCTCTTTTAGGATAGATTTTGTAAGTATTTACTCATCATATTTGTACTTATCCTAACCTTAGATTTCAATGTCTCTTTTAATAATCCATTGATTTTCTCTAATATTTATTGAATATCTATTGTTTTCTAGTGTGGAAAAAGTAATTGTGTGATGACCAAACTCAAGAAGAAGTATGTAGTGTACCATGGGATTAAAGAAAATTGAATCGGCTACGTGAAGATGGAGGAGAGATAATTGATTTCCAAATTTTAATACTCCCTTCAATATCACCTATACTTTATGGCTCTTTCTTATATTAGCATTGGGCAAAGGAGAGATTACACAATGATGAGATCTCTATCACATTATACTCTATATAGTTAGAATTGGTAATTTCAATTTACACATAGATTTAGTTATATCAATTGAAATCCTCTCATTCTAATTCAAACATATTCATTGTTGTCATTGTATCAGTGCTATTTTTACAAATTCTTTCATTGTAAGATCAACATTATATTTGTTATTTTATATAAATCCTATGTATTTTCTTTGAATATAATATGATAAGTTGTATCTTTCTCTACATCTGCAATGGGTCTTATAGTACTCCATATTTGACTAAATAACAAACATGGTTAGCAGGATCAAGGCCCCAATAAAAATTTTAACTATAATTTTTATACATGGATATATATAATACTCCATATGTGACTAAATAAGGAACATGGGTAGTTGGACCAGGCCAGAGCGCATGACAAGGCTCCAATACAATTTTTAACTATAATTAGCAATATGTGTTAGTTATATTCCTTTACGTATTTAAATACGTCTCGATAAGTTTCATATGTAAGAGTTGAACATATATCTGTGCAAATATCCATGTGTGTACCAACCATACCATCATAAACTCTCTAATGCTTATTCTGTCAGATATTCCTATAGCATGGTCCAACAAAAAAAATAAATTCACACACATTTTACATCTTCTACAATGTCTTTATTCCCCTCATCACTTGTAGTGCAACGTCTATTTAAAAATGCCAATATTTGTGAATTTTTTGAAATGAAACACACATGTTTTCTATTCAATCTGTAAATGACCCATTTGTATGGGAACCTTCTACATTTAAGAACTATGTAAAAATAGTATTTTGAAAACCCCTTCCTTTGAACCCATGTGACACACTTATATATTTGGCAATGAGTGTAGTGTTCCTCATGCATCTCAAACACTACAAGGATTTGAGCTTATAGCGACGGCGTGTAGCGATGTCGCTATTTGTGTCGGTATTTGTGTCGACGGTCCATAGGGAAAAAAAACGGGCCAAAACCGAGCGCGGCTTTATTTCACGTTTTCGCATTTTGTGTTTTGAGAGCAAGAGCGAGGGAGAGAGCGACCGTCGTGAGAGAAGGAGAGGAAGAAGACTTGCCGCTACCGCCACTGCCGCCATTGTTCGTGAAGGAGAGGAGGAGCCTTCATCGCAAAGAGGAGCCGCCCCACACTCGCCATATCTCATCGGTGAGTCTCCCTCTCTTCTTCTTTTTCTTGTTTAAAGTTTAAATCACTTTGTCTTTTGCTTGTTTAGGAGAGGAAATGAGAGAGAAAGAGTGGGAGAGGGAGAGGAAGGGGGAGGAAATGAGAGAGGGAGAGAAAGAGAAAGAGAGGGAGAGGTAGGGAGAGTGCATTCTCTCTCTCCCTCTCCCTTTTGCTTGTTTAAGGTTTAAATCACTTTCTCTTTTGCTTGTTTAGGAGAGGAAATAAGAGAGAAAGAGAGGGAGAGGGAGAGAGAGGGAGGGAGAGTGCATTCTCTCTCTCCCTCTCCCTTTTGCTTGTTTAAGGTTTAAATCACTTTCTCTTTTGCTTGTTTAGGAGAGAAAATGAGAGAAAAAGAGAGAAAGAGAGGGAGAGGGAGAGGGAGAGAGAGGGAGAGAAAGAGAAAGAGAGGGAGAGGGAGAGGGAGGGAAAGTGCATTCTCTCTCTCCCTCTCCCTTTTGCTTTTGGAGAGTGTTAGGATATACTGTGAGAGGGAGAGGAGATGCGAGAGAACGAGAGGGAAAGGGAGAGGGGGGGAGAGAAAGAGAGAGAGGGAGGGAGAAAGAGAAAGAGGCAGAGAGGGAGAGGGAGGGGGAGGAAATGAGAGAGGGAGAGAAAGAGAAAGAGAGGGAGAGGGAGAGGGAGGAAGAGTGCATTTTCTCTCTCCCTCTCCCTTTTGCTTTTGGAGAGTGTCAGGATATATTGTGAGAGGGAGAGGAAATGAGAGAGAGAGAGAGGGAGAGAAAGAGAAAGAGATGTATACTCAAATGGATAGCTTTATGGAGATGTATGTCTACTCAAATGGATAGCTTTTGTCTACTCAAGATGTAGTCCACCTGTGTGTATATATATTGGAACGATAACATATCCATGATTATGGTAATGGTATGCACTTTGCTTTTTTTATGGGTACCATTACATCGACTCCTTAAGCGGGCTAAAAACTAGTCATACACTTTATAAAGTCTAATTAGGAGATTTAATATGCACGATAATAAACTTATCGATAATGGTATGCAATGTGCTTTGCCATGGGCCACGTACATTGGTGACTCTTTAAGATGGCTTAAAATTGGTCATATCCTTCATAATGTCCAAGTAGGGGATCTAATTGTGATATGCATAATTCATTGTTTTTGTATTAACTTTATAGGCATAAGAAATTAGTAATCATGCCAACTAGTCAACGGAAGGACTAAAAGAAAATGATACCCTAGCTAATGGTCATTATGGTACTTCATCAAAATGAACCCAAAAGTATTGCTATAGAAGAAGAATCCCTTAAATTGAGCATAGGATATTTTCTTCAAATGTTATGACTATGAGTAGAATTGATTGAAACAAATTTTATTACTATAGTTGATAGTTTTCATAGATGGCATTAATTTTTATACATGGACCTAGGACAAAACCACATTACTAAGATGCTTTTTGTTGAGACTGATTTATTATTAGACTAAGAGATCCTCAATGATGCTCATAAATGGATTACTTATACTCAAAGCCCTCTAGTGCAGTTGTATAAGTAATCCTAGTAGAGCCCCTCTAAGATACTCAAAGTACATAACTTAGAGATCGTAGCTAGGTATATAAGGTATAATGGTTGCACAAGAAGACACCTCAATAATTGACTGATCACCACTAAATCCCAAAGAAGAATCATGTTCCATCCCCTTCAACTCTATATTCACCTCGTGAAGAACTTCATTAATCATAGCATCCTTGTCACCAATCTTTTTGTTGCAATGATGAAGTAACATAATCTTTTAGTCAAGTCTAAACATTTAGTCTTCGACTCATGAACCTTATGAACCAATGCTTTTTTCTTTTACAATAATGAATAATTATCTACCAGAACAAACAAATCCTTGAGCATGGTATATGGCCGAGATATAACATCAATAAATCTCTCAACTACTATGTCCAATGCATTCTTTACATCAATCAATAAAGCATTTCTTATATCTTGAAGTTTAGATTTCAACACCATGGATGCATCAATATCAACCTCAATGTTTTACAAAATTTACTTCTCAATCTCTTGCAGAGGCTAAAACGTCTCAAGCAAGAGCTTATGGTCAACTTGCAACTTGACATACATCTCCATAAAGCTATCCATTTGAGCCTCGTTTGTTGTAATGTAGATAATATGGAAAACGAAGAAGGTATTATTGTTCAAGATCGCGAGGTGTATCTTAATCAGCGTGTCCCATGTCCTTGCTCTCAATGCAAGTTGGCAATTAGACGAAAACGCTGATTGTCTATAGAACACATATGACGATCTGGCGAGTTTCAATCTGAGACCATTGATTAGGAGATTGCGGATTTTCAGCAAACGGTAATTTGAAGTTAATATCAATCATGCATTGTACTCGCAAGCTAATTGAAAACCATATACAATAAGATTGGGTCTTGTTGGAAAATTTTCTATCTAGGGAGGTGATGTCTCGTCCCAAGGGGGAGTGCACCCTTTGCGGCCAATTAGAAGAGTTCGTGGGCGTGCAATGGATGGAGTGCAAGAGCCAATCCACCACTCGCAAGGCCAATCTATACCGTCAATGCCAGAGGAGACAGACAACCTTCCAGACCTACCTACAATCTTGGAGCCTGAGATGGAGGCAATGATCGATGCATTGATTCCCATGGATGTCAAGACATCTGATCCGCTTAGAGAGGAAGCATCCATACCATTATATAATGGGTGCCGAGTATCTTAGTTGAAGACACTGCTTGCACTCTTAAGTGTGCAAGAAAAATACGAGTGGAGCGATACGAGTGTGACCGAGTTATTCAGGTACCTTGCACATAGGCTTCATTGACTTTTTTTTGACACTATTATTACAAACATTTGTGCTTTTTCAAGGTGTTTTATGATTTTTTTCAGGTTATTGAAATATCATATATTACCACCTGCAAATACCATGCCTGAGTCTCGTGATGATGCATGATATGTTTTACGGAAGCTTGCCATGGACTACAATAATATCCATGCATGTATCAACGATTGCATACTGCTTCGAGAAGAATACGAGACTATGGAGACATGTCCAAAGTGTGGTGCTCATAGATATCGACAGGACTTGCAAGGGCAAACCATCCCTCAAAATGTTCTCAGACACTTTCCGCTCATCCTCTGCATAAACCACATGTTTCGTACGGCCGGCATGGCGAGCTTGACAACGTGTCATGTGCAGAATAGGTCCACGGATAAAGTTCAACAAATATCAGCTGATTTGTGCACATGAAGACACATTGACTCTACCTTCCCAGGCTTTGCGCGAGAGCCAAGGAATCTTCAGCTCGGTCTCGCAATGGATGGTGTGAACCCATTCGGTCTGCGCTCAACTTCTTACAGTGTGTGGCCTATAGTCCTTGTCAACTACAACATCCCTCCATGGCTTTCTACGAAGAAAGGACATCTCATCCTTAGCTTGCTCGTCCCAGGCCGCTACAAAGTAAAAAATATGGATGTGTATCTTCGTCCATTAGTCGATGAGCTTAAGATTTTGTGGGAGGAGGGGGTCACTGTCCAAGATATGAGCAGGCGCGATGGTTGGCGGTCAGCCAATATTCGAGCCATTCTCATGTGGACGATGCATGACTTTCCGGGATTGGGAGAGTGCTCAGGTGAGCACGCCTCCGTTCTCGCTTGTAATATCTATATTTTATCTCATTCAATCAAGTATTCACTAGGTCATGGTGTCGGAACAGGTCTGGTTATCTCAGGTTATCATGCATGTCCATTGTGTGGGCCACAATTAGACTCCCGAAGGTCATGAACCATGAAGAAGATGGTATATCAGGGACATGCCCCTTTCTTGCCGGAGGATCATGAACTCATGGAAGGTTTCCTTGGACGACCTCCAACACGTATGAACGCTGCAAGCTAGTACGAGCTGAAAATGGTCCACGCGGAATCACATCCAAATGGAATGCGACGATTCTCAGTTTTCTACAAGTTGCCATATTGGACCCACTTATAGGTCAACCACTTGTTGGATCCCATGCATATTTTCAAGAATGTGGGCAGCTTGCTATGGAATCACATCATAGGAAAGAGAGACACTATAGGGGCATGAATGGATTTGAAGGAGGTAGGTAAGATGGAGGCGCTTTGGCCGCAGTCGAGTGCTGATGGTCGCGTGCAGCTTCCTCGCACTCCTTGGGTTTTGTCCACTAAAGAAGAGCGCATTGTGAAGCAAGTAATCAAGTCTATCCGCACTCTGACGGGTATGATGCGTTCTCTCAGATCCGCATTTTCTAAAGACGACCAATTGTCGAGGCTAAAATCCCATGATTGGCATAAGATATGTCAGGTTTGTGCTACGAATGGATTGTAATTAGCGTGGGCATTTTGCAATTTGAAAAGTGACTATTATTCATTATGCTTTCTCATTTGTGGCAGTTTGTCCTACCGATCGCGATCGCAGGATGCCTTACTCCAGAAATTCGTGGGGCCATTTACAAGTTGTCGACTTTGGTGCAATGGATCTCACAGAAAGAGATTAAGACGTCCTCTATTGAATCCGCGAGGCGGGGAGCAGTGGAGACGATCTGTCTCTTTGAGAAATACCTGCCCACTAGCATGCTCACGATACAAATCCACCTTCTTGTGCATCTTGTGGACGAAGTGGAGATTGCTGGACCTGTCCATACACGATGGATGTTCTTCTTGGAGCGCTTCATGAAAACCCTGAAAGGCTTTGTGCGACAACAAGCTCGACCAGAAGGTAGCATGGCCGAAGGTTGGTTGGTGTCAGAGGCGTTAGTGCATATTTCACAATAGCTATCAACGGTGGAACCACACAATGAAATGCTATGGACACTGAAGGATGATGATAGACTGACTGGAGATGTGGTGGTTGGAAATGGGGTAGAAAAAAGAATGGATGCCTCAATGGAAGAGAAGGTGAATCGTTTCTGTATGTTGCACCATGCCTCCATGGAGACGTGGCTCGCCAAGTACCAGATTGCAAGGCAAGATCGAGAGAAAGCGCGAGCTGAATTTCGACGTAGTACGTGTCATCGATCGATTCGATATCCCGAAGGCATGGAGAAGATGCCGCGGTTTATGTCAACACGATGGTTGCATGGAGCCTTGACCGCAGCATCCAGCGAAGGGACAGAGGTCTCAATGGAGGAGTGGGAATTCTCGAGGGGATGTAGTCCAAAGGTGATAAGGGGTTTAGAATTTATCATATCTAAATTTTATATGCGACATCTAATTTGAGTGTTTCAATGTACAGTACAAAATATATAGTGCAGCATGGTCACGCGGACGACATTTTTGCGTGGAGCGTATTGACAAAATGCGCTCCACAATAGACTGTGGTGTCATGGCAAGGTTCGAGCAAGAGAGCCGGCGACGAGCAACGGATCCAAACACGGTTGTGGATGAGATGGAGTATTTTGGGAACTTGCAAAGTATTATTACGGTGGATTACCGTAGCTTCTCCATGATACTACTCGATGTGCAGTGGTTCAAAGTGGTACTTGGAGGAGTTGGAGCAACAGTTCGACGAGGTCCATCGGGATTTCTCGAAATAGATTCCGAAAAAAAATGGATAGATTTGTGCAACACCTTTGTGTTGCCGACCCATTATGAACAGATACATGGAGTCATTTGCTTGCTAATTGTATTATGACATGGTTTATGTCACAATGGTTAATCACTCTCTTGTACGTGTTTGTGAACAGGTAATCTTCTATCCAAACCCCCGACAACCTCGATGGTGGTATGTTATACCTTCAACTCCCCGAAGTGCGAGAGTATATGATCAAAGCGATGTTCCGAGCATAGATGAAGATAATATGTAAATAGGGGGTCGATATTACAAGGGGTGGAGGCCGTCGAAAGCTTGGAGCCAGCATCGGCTAACAATGATGGAAATACAGGAGTCCAATAATTTTTTGAGAACGAGGCGGACTCATTATTTTGTGGTGGCATGTCTATCGACCTTCCAGTGTATGCGGAGTTGTGTTAGGAGATTAACATGGGACCATAGGATACTTCATACTTGGAGCATCCACTTACTCAATTCGTTGACCAATCTCTTATAAAGGTATATAAGATATGCATTTTAAGAGAGATTTTTTTAAATGATTTATATTACTGTGCTTTGTATAATTTAAATTGATTATTCTAACATCATTTTTTATCTGTGCAGGTGATATTTTCAGGATGAGTCAAGGGATGAGCGATGAGGAGTTGCAGGACATCTTCGCACGCATGTCTCCAGACCAGCTCGCAAGATTCAGAGAGATGGCAGACAAGGAGCTATCTCGTTCTTCGTCAGGGCGCTCTGCTAGATCTGCTTCAGCGCGATCGGATGCTTCGGCTTCGAGCAGACGATCTCGACGCTCAGGAATTGGGCCAGAGGGAGGGAGTGCATCGGGATCAGGGGGATGCTGCTTGGAGACACGGATGTGGTGTCTCCGTCTCGTCGTTCAGCTGGAGCTGCGTCACCTCCAGGATTTGTCACACCTGTGGGGACGTCTACTCCAGTTACTCCGGCTTTTGCGCAGCCGTCAGCAGGTGGCACCCATTTGGATGCCACTCCGAGAGAGATTACCCCCGTCGATACACCGGATGTAGAGGGGTCTCCTGGATATGCCCAGGAACGTGGACGCAAATGGGAGAGGACCCATCTTAGGCAGACTCCTAGGGGTTATGGATATCTGGTCGATAGTAGGTCAGGAGCCATAATCATGAATGATGAGGGGAGGAGGGTGATGGCTCGCATGAGAGAGTTGTGCCAACAAGTTTTTCGGCACAATGTCCTAGAAAATTGAAAGAACATACCGGAGGGGAGCAAGGACTACATAGTAGCATCCTTGCACGAGGAGTTTCCGGTGCCAGCCGCAGTAGATAGATTCTCTACGGGTTGGATGATGGATTGCATGCATGCATACATGTCACATAGACGATCCGACGCACGCAAGGCAATCAAGAGTGGGACTGCAAAGCCCGAGTGGTTAGATGCAGACGACTGGCGCCGACTAAGGGAGGAGGCTACAGATTCTCCAGGACGTTGGAGTCAGCAGCGCGAGGTGGCAAGGGCACGACTCGAGGCCGGAGTGGTCTATCATCTTGGGAGTGGCGGCCACAGGACATATTTGGAGGACTTTGTAAGTTTTTCTTTTGTTTTTCTTGTTTGTTTTTTTGAAATATTCTTTGTACTGACAATCATGTTTCTAACAGTTAGAATTTTGTTTTCTTTGCAGCACTCCATTACAAATCACGATCCGATAGGTTTTGAGACTCAATATGCAGAGAGGTACGGTCTCAATGCATTGATCGACCGATTGTATAGACGGGGCGGCCCTGTAAGTCACTCATATTTCTTGTCCGTAGTTACCATGAGATATTTGAATGCATTATTATATGGTGGATTGATGTGTTGTTTCTTTTTCTGCAGAGTACGTTCGATGCTCCTTTGCGGCGGGATGAGCTTTCGGGGGACGAGTATTTGTAGCTCGCCCTTGGATCCTTAGAGCTCACACATCTTTATTTTTTAGTCGCCTGATCTATGTAGACATTTTCTATGTATTAGTGATATCCTGTCATGATTGTACCAATCGCTTTTTATGCGATCATGTATTTATTTCATGTATCAGTTTTATGATTTCAGTATACATTCTTTTTGTTTGCAAGCGCTTTGTATACAGTAGTGCAGAAATAGGTAGAGAAATAGTTAAAGAGAAGGTATGTGTGAAAATTTTTGGTTGAGATATCAGCATACCTAAAATAGAGGAAGAGAAAATGCATGAGTAGACATGCATATAAAGTCACCCATAAAGGATAGTGAAACATACCTACTTGTACCAATGTAGGCGTTGGATGTTCATAGCGGAAGCTAAAGAGAGAGTCAAAGCCAAATCTTCTTGTAGAGTACCGACGGTATTGGTGATGCAAGCTTTGAGCCTTCCATGCAATACTGCGTTGCCGAAACGCAACCCTAGCCACTAGTGTTCTAGATTTCTTTCCTTTGGGAAACCCCCTTGTACTTTTCTATATTTCCAGTTTGTTACGATACACAATCTAAAAGGTTGTGAGTTTTATATGCTCGCTTGAAGCTTGACCACGCTTCATGAATTTGGTACGCGGGAATGACCGACACAATAGCGGACAGCTCCATGAGTTTTGTCAAATGGAGAGAAGGAAGCCGTGTCACGACCGTTAAACGTCGCATCAGGATTCATGGTCAATCTTTAGGGCGGTTGGATGCGATGTGCACGTTGTTAAATTTGGGACATCAAATAACGTGTGCACTGTGCGTTTGTTTTTAATCAGAGCACATGCTGCACGTGCTAACTTGCACTCTACGCCATAACTCAATTTAGCCATATGCTGTTTGGGCCGCCTATATATATAATGCTACGGACGGGGAGGAATCAATCAGTTCAGATCAGACCTACACCCCTAGGTCTAGCCGCTGTACAGTCTCTGCCTCAGTTGCGTATACATAATTAGCAGTACACTACACTGCAGATCGTAGAAAAGAGGATCCAAGTTATGCCGTCGTTGCGGCAGCTCAACAGTGCGGCAACTATGGTAGCATGGCCTGAGCCGGTGCAAAGGGTGCAGCTTCTGGCGGGCGAGGAGAGCCCTGATCGTCTGAGACGAATCCCTTCTCGATACGTGCGACCAGTCGGTGAACAGCCCAGCAGTATGATTATGGGCGGTACTGTCGATAACATGCAGGGTCAATCGGAGCTGCTGTCCGTGCCCGTGGTACATCTGTCGGATCTGGAGGAACCCAGCCTGCGGCAGCGATGCTTGGAGGAGATCCGGCGGGGTTGTGAGGAGTGGGGGTTCTTCCAGGTGGTGAGCCATGGGATACCCGCGAGTGTGCTGGAGGGAGCCAAGGGCGCCGCAAGAGGGTGGTTCCAGGGGACGCCTGCCTGCCAGAAGGAGGCCTTCGCCAACGACCCGCTCACCTACGAGGGCTACGGCAGCCGCCTGGGCGTGCAGAGAGGCGCCACGCTGGACTGGGGTGACTACTTCTTCCTCAACCTCCTGCCCCGCTCCCAGCGAAACCTCGCCAAGTGGCCCGCCACCTGGCGCCCCGGCATGGACCTCTACGCCCGCCACGTGTCCCGGCTCTGTGGCCGTATCTTGCAGGCTTTGTCCGTGAACCTGGGCCTGGATTGTAACGTCACAGCTGGTGATGCTGGAGTGAAAGGCGGTGGCCCGCTGGAAGAAGCTTTTGGGATTCACGATGAAAGCACGGACATGGGCCTGCGCGTCAACTATTATCCCGTGTGCCCCCAACCGCAGCTCACCCTCGGCTTGTCGCCCCACTCTGATCCGGGCGGCCTCACCGTCCTCCTGCAGGACGATGAGGTGCCCGGCCTGCAGGTCAAGCACCGCGGCCAATGGTTGACCGTTCAGCCTATACCGGGAGCGCTTGTGGTGAACGTGGGCGACCAAATCGAGGTACGAACTCTCTCTCGACTCTGATCTACCACTCGCTGGTTTAGAAAACATTACCTCCTGAGTCCTGATCCTCAACGTCTTGCAGATTCTTACCAACGGTGCCTACAAGAGCGTCGAGCACAGAGTCCTCGTCAACAACTTCGCCGCCCGCTTGTCCCTCGCCTGCTTCTTCAACCCCGCTAACGATACCATCGTGGCCCCTCTACCAAGCTTGCTCGCCGATTCCCGTGCAATTCCTTTGTACCAGGGCATGACGTTTAGAGAATACAGGTCTCTGCTTAGAAACCAAGGGAACAAAGGCAAGGCTCATCTCGCGTCCGTTGCCTCTCCCACATCTCTCTCTCCACTCGGAGCTCTCGTATAAAATAATGCGCCTTGTTTTCATGTGTAAATACCTGTCCATTCGTGGATACGAATAAGTTCTGCGGCCAGCGCCTCTCTCATAAAGAAGCTCTCCTATAGAATGATGCATCATGCACCATGCTCTTGGTCGTGAAAAGATAGTTAGAAATAATAAATATCACGGGTTACAATGCTTTTGGGATTAGAGTATGTGGGCCAAACATTGGGCTTTGCCGAGCTTATATCCTATTTCTATAATCCATATGTAAATACTTTGTCTATTTGTGGACTCTAATCCATTTCAAGCTCACCCCCTCCAATAGTGATCTATTTGGCCAACATTTTTCCCTAAGACATAAATTTAAGCGAAAATGTTTTGATTAATATTGTCATATCCTTGGTGATGTGGCCTAAGACCAAGCGCCCAGAATTAGTGGTTGGTTGCTGAGTTAGTTGTATGCAGGAGCCAGCTAGTTCTTGGCTTAGACTGATGTACCTATTTAGGAGGTGTAAATGAATGAGCAAAGGGAGGGTGTTCTCAGTGAAGTCTATCTGTAGCATAGGCACGCTACATTGGTGGAGATGCGGGGCTTGTGATTTTCTTGGATGGTGTGTTTTCTTGCGTTGGTATTCTTGCGCCCCTGTTGCTCCAAGTACAGCCGCTTCTCTTCCTGCGCTCTTATTCTTTCAAGTAAAGCCTTCTCATCGTCCAAGCTTCTACGATTTCTCTACATAAGTCACAGATTCTCAACCCTAGCTATTATACACGATGAGTCGCCCTAGCTCTGCACGAAATACTATTTCCCCATCTTATGAACATGCAACTATGCATCCAGAAGTCTCTCAACAATCACTCTCTGTAGCACATTTAGAGCAGATGTTTGCAACCCTCTCAACCATGATGGCTCAAATCACTACAACCAACTAGCATTTGGTCAATTACCTATCCCAGAAACAATACCCACATTACAAAGTAGATCCCAAAGTTCAACCCGAAAGCTTTGGTGGACTGCCGACTGAAGACATACTCTCATTGATTGACCATTTCAAGAATGTGACCAGCTATCATAACTGGGATGACAACTGCAAAGCACTCGAGGTCAGAGGTCAGACGGAGTAGCTGCCATGGACAGTTAATTAAGCAGCATCTTATTCAAAATTTTGCACATCAAAATCTGACATAGCCAGCACTTCATCAACTAATTCAACTCAAACAACAATTTCATGAACTTGCTGCCCAGTTCTCTGTCAAATTGAATTAGTTACTTCTTAGAGCTAATCCAACAATGTTAGAAGACATGAAGCTCTTTTTCTTATGGCCACACTTACATCACGACATTGCTCAATGGGTTCGGGATCAAGGGCCTCTTACTTTTCATGAAGCAATTCAAATAGGACAAAGGATTGAACCCAATATGCAACCAAAGTATTCATTTATAACAATAGTGAACCCTCCCCACAATAACCGACCTTTCTTGGAAACACCAACCCCAATGGACATTGATGCTCAAAATGCCCAAATGGCTCAAAGGAGGAGGCTACCAGACAGTGATGCTCAAGGATGACCCTGATGTTATCAATGCAATTGTTATGGTCACATACGTTGTCTTATTGCTGCGCATCCGAGGTGTGAAATCCACCAAAATGTTGTGTGTGTGACATTTGTTACTTTGTACATACTTAGTCGTTGTGTTTACATTTATTTTCTGCATGCGAGTATAGTGGAGAGAAGTTTGGAAGCATTTGGAATCCAACTTGATTTTGGTGATGTCACTGAAATGGATACACAAATCCTATTATTGCTAGATATGTTGGATTGGAAATGAGATTAGTGGTGTTGTGGTGACGAGGAGTATGCGCACCCTCGGTTTGTGCACTTGTCTATAACCTGTATGTTCTATGTTTCTTTGGTCTACACAGGCATATTACAATAGTCCATGTCTTGCATCCATGATGTACGGCCTGAGAATTGTGAATGCCTTAAGGCTATGGGACATATATATGTCCTAAAGGGGAGAACAGAGGAAGTATGAGCAACAGAAATAAGTCCAAATGATGCTGAGGCTTGGATGAAAATGGCAGAGTTACTGATATCTACTGATACAAGTGACACACTGGATGATCTCTCATGGGCTTACTATTGCATTTGGATGGTACGAGTGCAGTTGCAGAAGAAATTGGGCGTCAGTTGCTCACATATGGGCGCAGAAAACCGCTTCCTGAATTGTTTGCAAGAAAAAATGTAGTCGATGCAGCCACAATCAAGAGGGTTGCTGACCGTTTCATTTATGACAAGCTGGCAGAAAGTGTGATGGCCTTCAATACAAATTATAGTGATGCAGGGCAGATAGGGCCTGATCGAGGAGAGGTGGTATCGCAACCACCAAGAGTGGGAGTGACTGGATTGCCTTTTTAGTGAAAAAAAAAAGTTTCTTTTATGAGTGCAATATATTGGGCTAAGGAGGAAAAGTGCAGGGGATGACTATTTTCAAATGGGCCTTTTTGGGGGGAAGAGGCTTAATTGAGAGGAACAGAGAAGCTCGACGGATGGAAAAAGGAGTAACAGAGAATGTAGACAAAGAACAAGAAAAAGGAGGGCACGAGGTGACGACATGGTGGAGAAACAACATCAGGAAACACGAAGCTAAACAGGGACGAACAATGAAGGACCATTTAAGGGAGCGCATCGGCAAGCTCGAAGAAGGGAACCCTGCTGTAGCTTCTGAGGCAATCGATCTGATTGGTTCATGCAGCACACTTTGTTACAATAAAAGCAACTGACAGAGAAAAAAAAACTGGGAATTAGCTAGTGTATGTGACAAATGCGCCCTTATCCAGTTGCTGCTCTGAACAAGAGAGTGGAGAAGACAATGGAATTCAATTCGATCAATAACCAAATTAACATTTCCCTAAACGAATTGCATATCTAGTTGTTCTGATTTGTCATTGGGGTCGAGACAGGCTTTTGAGGCAGCAATCTTCAGCTCATGTTATTCGATTTGATCAACACTTTTGAGGTTAAATTCTGATCAACAATTTGAGGCAGCAATCTTAACGCTCCCCAGTCTACAGCTCCTTCACAGAAACTCTGATAGAGGAATCGCAAGCGGTAGGTGGTTTGGGTGGCACTATTGGAGAGGAATCGAAGGATGATCGTGATAAGGAAGCTGGTGATCTGGAAGGCACTGGTGAGGAGGTGATGGATACCAAAAATAAAGCCCAAGGGAAACCAGTAACACCTGACACATCATTGTTAGTGTCCAATGCAGTAGTGGATCATTTCTATCTCAATTTTCATCAGCAAATGTGGAGGATCGCCTAAATAGAGATGCTTCCGAGGATGGTGAAGATGCCGACAAAAATTGCAATTAATTCGTGTGAATTTTCTGTGTTTGGCCCACAGCACCACTCCAAAAACAAGCATTGTTTTGTTTGCAACAAGCCTACAAATGGTGTTTTCAATACTGCTTTCGAAATTCTCAAAAGGACATCAACAGGAGCAGCAAAAAGTTTATAGCCAAAGGTCTGCATACCAAGCATTTGACAACAAAGTGAAATAGAATTTTGATGATTTGTGGGTTTTCATCTCATTCTTGCATGCAGCCCAGCATCTTCAAGAATCAATGAAGGGGAGGTCCAGATATAAACAAAATAGCTGATATTCCGTCAATGATATGATTACCCATTAGCTGGATGTGGATATCCAAAGGCTACCATTTTGCAGGTGTTTTGGCAATGGCCATAAATGCTTCTTCAAGAAGACTAAAGGCTTTCATCCAACTCTACGAAAACAATCCTTCCTTTGTTGATGGCGTTGCTTCAGAAGGCATACACATAGCTTCCCTCTCCCTCAGAATTTTCTTACCCGAGTATGCTCTTCCACAGGAATATGGGCACATAGGTTTATTTGGACACCTGCCCAAGGTTTTCAAGACTGTGAACCAAATATAATGCATGGATTCAGCATAAGAGCTCACCTGAATGGCAAGAGGCTTTTTGAAATTCACTATCTACTACCACTTTGTTAAATATGTATACCAGACATGGAATATGTAGAGAGTACTATAGAAAGTTTAAGTTATGTGCATGATTCTTTCCTTGTTATGCATCCAGAGATTACAGTTTCTATGAGAGATGAGTAGATAACTGAGATCACTCAGCAAGAGACAGATTTTGCTATTGCATGTCAGCATACTGAGACATAGGCTGTGATTTTATGGTTTCCAAAGTTATTGAGGGCTGATATCTATTAGTTAAAAGAGTTGAGGACTGATATATATATTGGTCAAGAGTTTCAGAGATCGTTGGGATAGTGGATTCTGCAGATTTTTCCGGCACAATATTAGTGCTTTTGCTACTCACAAATCCTCCCATCTTGCTTATTTGTATGATTGATCTTCTATCTTGAAATTAGTCAAGGTCCTCTGTGGTTGCAACTTTGCGGTCCTCTGTGGTTGTGACTTTGTGGTCCTCTGTGGTTGCGACTTTGCTTTCGAAAACCCTTCGACATCTTTGGTGAACTCGACGTGAAAGCGTCGCATAAATTTCAGGATGGGAGATACTTCAGCATCTATTTCAGCCTCTTCTACGATTCCTGCTGCGTCCTCTACTTCAGCTCCATCATTGACTGCTGCTTCAAGTACTTCAATGGATGATCTAAAGCAGATTTTGCAGAATATGTCTATGTATATGCAGCTTCAAAATCAACAGACATAATTGTATATGCAGCAGCAGCAGCAATTGCATCAACAACAGTTGTCTCAGCAAAGGCAACTATATTTGGAGCAGGAAAATGCAATCAGCGCGACTAAGGCGATTGAAGCAGTTGAGAATGAGAAGAAGCTATTTGATGGCCGTAATGTTTCAGCATATTTGAAGACATATGAGATCAAGATGGGGTTTTTTGGAGTTCCAGCTGGACTTATGAGTAAGTATTTCCTTCGTCTTGTCACACCCGCCTTGAGGGCAAAAGTGACTGATCTTTTTATTCAAAATTTGCATTGGCAAGATTTTAAGAAGGCCCTGAAAGAAGAGTATTTCCTTGAGGACTTTGGGATGGCTGCACAGTGGTCATTCCGAGAGTGGGTCTACATGCCAAACAAAGGTCTAGCTGCTTCAGAGTTGATTCGAGAATTTGAAGAGAGGTATAGTCAGCTTGATGCCAATGAACAAAGAGCATTGGATGTTGAGAAAGTTGAGCTTTTCTTGCAAGTTGCAGATCCTGCTCTTCAGGAAGAATTAGGAGAGCTTCTTGAGGATTGCACGAAGCCTATGGGTCTTAGAATGGATTGGCAAGATGCCCAGGATGCAGTCTCGACTTTGACCAAGAGGAGGATATGAAAGACCCGCCTATAGAATGGATCTATGACACCGACGCCATCTTCTGCTCCTTTGCCTGCTTCTATCCCTGTTATTTCTTCTCTTCCTCAGCCAGTTTCTTGGCCTATGCCAGTGCCTACTGTTTCTACTCCTCCTATTCCACCTGCTCCAAGACCGATGCCAGCTTCTTCTGCTCCAAAACCATCTACTCCGTCAGTGCCTTCCTCTCTTGACGATATAATCAAAGGTATAACGGATTTGACACTAGAGTCAGTTAAGCAGAATTGGTGGGAAAATTGAAAGAGCAGTTTGCTTCGACTGCGCCTACTATTTCTTCTAGTGCTCCTACTGCACCTAGGAGTGCTCCTAGTGCACCTAGGAGAGATCGAAGATGTATTTGGTGTGATAGTACAGACCATCAGCATTGCAGGGATTGTGAATCTTTTCAGGATGCAAGGAGAAAGAATTTGGTATTTTGGGAACAAGATGGTAAGACCTAGTTGACTGAAACAGGAGCTCCGCTTGCTACCAACTTTGGGAAAGGCGGAATGAAGAAGTTAGTGGATGACATGACTGGGCATACTTCTTATGTAGCAGCTAGAGGAGATGCTTCTACATATGGAGTCCAGATTGAGAAAGGATCAGAGAATCAGTCAGCATTATGGACTTATGCTATGAAGACGGAAAACAAGGGAAAAATTCAGCAAACTGTTTTGACTAGTGCAGGCTCTAGCATCAGATCTGAGACAGGTTGGGATTCGCCTATTGACAAGTACACTATTTATGCCTACTTGGCCAAGTCTCAGGGAGCAAATGTACTTGTTGAGGAGAAGCATAAGAGGGATGAAGAAAATCCAAGTGCAGCTAAAAAGACTAGAGGGGGTGAGTTTGTTACTCCACCTACTGCAGGACCGTCTTTGAGACCAGGGCTAGAATGACAGACGGAAGATCCTTAGAAGAAAGAAAAGAGGCAAGAGCCTAGAGAGAGAAAGCAGCCAAGGTTTAGATTGATGTTTGATATTGAGACATCTACGGACATGAAGAAAATCTTTAATGACAAGATACTTGGCAGTGAGGTGACTTTTACTATTTCTGAGGTTTTGGGCATCTCAAAAAGAGAGTTTCAAGATCAGTTCCAAGAGGTCCTGAAGAGGAAAAGACATGCATTGCCTACTACTGATACACAGGGAGTTTTGATTGGGGAGTTGGATGAGGATGAGGATGAGGTTATGGTTGAGAATGCTTCTGTTTTTCCATAGATAGAGAAGAGGGTTCAGCCTATGCATTATGCTGAAACTGATGAGCCTGTCTTGATACCGCGTAGTCACTTTTCGCGGAGTCATTGGGCTAGGGAAACTACAGAGACGATTGTAAAAATTGGAGAGAAACAGGTGCCTTATGTTGCTTTGGTGGATCATGGTTCAGAGATTAATCTCATAGTTCGTGGAGTTTATGAAAGTAATAGATGGCCTATGGATGTAGAGCATGGGTGGCGTATGAGAGCCGCTAACAACACTGCAAGTGATTTGTATGCTGCCTATCCCAGTGTCAAGGTTTCTATTGGAGATGTAGAGGAGGATTTCCATTTCTTTGTGCACGATTCATGCTCTTATCCCATAATTCTTGGACAGCCATTCATCACAGAGATGCACATGGAGACAAAGGTAATGGATGATGGATCTGCTTATGCACGGATTCGTAGTAAAGATGGCATGAGAGTAGTTCAGTTTATGACTGTGTGTGTGAACCATGTTAGAAACAGGGATACTCTTAGAGATACACCTTTGCCCACTGTGAGGGATTCGGATTTTCATTAGGTACCACCGTTTTGCGAGATGACGGTGGTACAGAGCAGAGGAGATTGGAGTTCTCGCCTCTTGGCAGCAGTGTTTTCTCCTCCATTTTTGTTGGGTTTTCAGCAAACAGTTCGATGAGCTATCAGAAGATTTCTAAGTTGCATAGAGCTACCAGGCAGTACATATACAGGAAGGAGAAAAAATTGAAAAATGCAGGTATTTTAGAGGATGATGAGCATATAGATGGGATGTATGATAGTATGATTTGTGCAGATACGATGATAGAGATGGAAAATATGCTGAAAACTGATATGCAGAGTTGTCACAGTAATGTATTAGTGCAATCCCTGGACATGTTTCATGAAATTGCAAATTTTGTGTCACAGATAGACTCAGAGGTTGAGGTGACTCAGCAAAAACTATTGAGTGCTGAAGAAATTCAGCAAACAGAGTTTTCGGCTGATTATGATCAGCTTACAGAGACACAGAGGGCTGAAAACTTTCAACCAACAGAGTTTACTTGAAATATTTCAGCATCTAGAGTTTAGGGCTATTCCTATGTAGTCCATAGAGCAGAGGGCTGAGGATATTCAGCCACCACTGGAGTATAGAATTGCTGATTTACAGCAAGATTTGAGTAATGCAGAGGAACATAATGAAGCCAGGGTTGATACGAAATACAAGACTGTGGATAAGAAGGTGAAGCCGGTAGCTGTACTGCTTCCACCTGACAGTGATCAACAAATAGAGAGGGCTGCCAAATAGCCAATCTTGAGGAATCCAGAGCATATAGGCCATAAATTTTCAGTAGAGACTCTTGCTGAATTTAAAATTGGAAATGGTGATTTCTTGCTACCCACAGAGAAGCAATGCTTTCAGGAGATGTTTGAGCGACATGGAAGGGGGTTTGCTTTTTTCCCGCATGAGATTGGATGTGTGAATCTAGATATTGTTGCTCCTATGGTGATCTTTACTATTCCTCATATTCCATGGAACCTCCGACCTATTCCAGTGCCTAAGGCACACCTGCCAAAGCTGATTGACTTGTTGAATGAGAAAATCAGGATGGGAATCCTAGAGCCTTCATTTGCACCATACTCAAATAGGTGGTTTACGGTTCCAAAGAATAATGGTACTCTCTGATTTATACAGGACATGTAGCCAGTAAACAGAGTTAACATCAAGAATGTTGGTATAGGTCCAGTTGTGGATGAGTTTGCAGAAGCATTTGCTGGACGTGCCATCTATTCTTTAGGTGATTTGTATTCGGGATATGATCAGTTTCAGCTGGCTTTGGAAAGCAAGGACATAACCACTATGAGAACTCCTATTGGGCTTGTCAGGATGTGTACCTTGCCTCAAGGTGCCACTAATTCTGTTGCGCATATGATGAATGCCATGCATAAGGTCCTTCGTGATTACATACCTCAGCTTACCATGCCTTTCTTGGATAATGTGCCCATTAAGGGGTGTGCAGAAGAAGAGAAGAATGAGAGTCTAAATGAGCAGGCATGCAGATACTTTGTGGCTGATCATATTTCAGCTTGTGAAAAGATTTTGGCTAGGTTAGAAGAAGTGAACTTGACACTATCAGGGCAAAAATCTATTTTTGGAGTAAATGAGATTGTCATTGTTGGACATATGTGTGGATATTATGGCAGGAAACCCTCACCTAAGAAGGTGGATGCTATAGGCAAGATTACGGAGTATTGTTCTACCACTTTAGAGGTACGGAGATTCATTGGAGCTTGTGTGTTTTACATGATTTGGATACCCCATTTTGCACACATAGCAGATTGTTTATATCAGCTGCTTCGAAAGGGGCAGAAATTTTATTGGGATGAGAGCCACACTAGAGCCATGCGGAAATTGAAGAAGTTATTGCAGATTGCTCCTACTCTCAGGAAAGCGGATTATAATTGTGGAAGGCCTATTGTATTGACAGTTGACACTAGTCCAATTGGCATAGGTTGGGCTGTGGGTCAAGATGATGCAGATGGAAATAGGTATGCTATTCGGTTTGGGGCGAAAGTCCTAAACGAGAGACAGAGGAGATATCCACAAATCAAGAGGGAGTTACTGGGGATTGTTACGGCTCTCAAATGTGACAAGGAGTACTTTATTGGAGCTTCAATTGTGGTAGAGACAGATTGCTTGCCATTGATAGGTATGATTACGAGTTGCTCTACTTCGGATATAGCTATGCTGAGATGGATTGCATACATCAAGTCATTAAATCTAGAATTTAAACACATAGCAAGGAAGGATAATCCAATGGTAGATATGCTGTCTAGAGCCAGATATGATGATGAGGAGACACTACTTGCAGAAGAGGATGATGTAGAAATTTCAGCCGCTATGGTTGATCATGTTTGCCATGTCTATGATATTGTGGCTTTCATAGAAGAACTCTATATTGGAGATTGGTTGCAGATTGGCAAGTACCTTAGTACACTAAGTAAAAGAGATGAATGGACAGATGAAGAGTTCAAGAAGATTAGAAGAAAAGCCTATGGTTATTTTCTCAAGGACGGATTTCTTTGGAAGTATCCGAAGAAAAGAGGCGGATTACCTTTGCGGATTGTCTGCGATAGAGAGACACAGTTACAGGTGATGAGGGAGTTTCATGAGAGTCCTTGGGCTGGTCATAGAGGAGTGTGGGCTACTTATGAGAAAATCAAGGAGAAATATTGGTGGAAAGGCATGTATAGAGATGTTTCTCACTTTGTAGAGACTTGCAGAGACTGCGAGATGTATTCGGTAGTGCGTCATCGAGATGAGCTTCATCTGACCTATCCACTATGCATTCATTATAAGTGGGTAGTTGATTTGGTTACTATGCCTATGGGTCTATGGCAGATGAGATATATTGTTTTGGCTAGAGAGGATCTTACCAATCATGTTGAGGGCAGATCTTTGAGAACGAAGACCACTAGTGCAGTGTGTAAGTTCTTATTGGAAGAAATTTTCTGTAGATATGGCTGTGTGGGTAAGATCACTGAGGATCGCGGTGAATTGGATGCAGATGAAGCTAAGGAGTTTTTCTCTCAACTAGGAATCAAATTGGCTCTAACCACAGCATACAATCCAGAGGGAAATGGGAAGAGTGAAAGAGGACATCCGCCAATAGTGAAAGCATTAGCCAAAGCATGCAGAGGACGGATTGGAGAATGGCTGAGACTTCTACCATTTTCTTTGTGGGCTGATCGTACGACTCACAGTGTTACAACACGATATATGCCCGCAGAGTTGATGTATGGTCAGAAACTGGTTATGCTGACTGAGACTTGTGCTTTGACTTGGTCAGTTTTACCTTGGTAGGAGAATTTGACGAGAGAGGAGCTCTTAGCTCTTCGGATTCGGCAGTTGGAGAGAAGACCCGAGGATATTCAGCTAGCTATTAACAAATTGAAGGTTGCTAGACTAAGAAATAAGGACAGGTTTGACAACAGGCATCGCTTGCGGCCTAGAGCAATAGAAGAGGGAGACTAGGTATTAGTCTTTGATAGCAGCCTTGAAAATCAGCATACTGCACTTCGGAAGATGGTGAAAAGATGGTTTGGGCCATACATAGTCAGACATGTCTTTGACAATGCAACATATGAGCTGACAAAATTGGATGGGACAGTACTTAGAGTGCCTATTGCAGGAAAAAGGATCAAGATTTTCAAGAAAAGAGATGATGAGGATTATGCATTGGAAGAATTTGCAAGAGAAGAGCAACGAGAAGAAACTCCATTACAAGAGATAGATGATATGATAGATAATCTTGTTGATATACCGGAAATATACAATGAAGAGATTGATCTGTTCATGGATCTTGATGATAATGATCATGGGTAGTTGGCCCATCCAGAGGATGTGCAAGATCAGAGGGGGTGGATGTCGTATTGTTGCGCATCCGAGGTGTGAAATCCATCAAAATGTTGTGTGTGTGACATTTGTTACTTTGTACATACTTAGTCATTGTGTTTACATTTATTTTCTGCATGTGAGTATAGTGGAGAGAAGTTTGGAAGCATTTGGAATCGAGCTTGATTTTGGTGATATCACTGAAATGGATACACAAATCCTATTATTGCTAGATATGTTGGATTGGAAATGAGATTAGTGGTGTGTGGGTGCCCCTTTGTGGTGACGAGGAGTATGCGCACCCTCGGTTTGTGCACTTGTCTATAACCTGTATGTTCGATGTTTGTTTGGTCTACATAGGCATATTGCAATAGTCCATGCCTTGCATCCATGATGTACAGCCTGAGAATTGTGAATGCCTTAAGGCTATGGGACATATATACGTCCTAAATGGGAGAACAGAGGAAGTATGAGCAACAGAAATAAGTCCAAATGATGCTGAGGCTTGGATGAAAATGGCAGAGTTACTGATATCTACTGATACAAGTGACACACTGGATGATCTCTCATGGGTGTACTATTGCATTTGGATGGTATAAGTGCAGTTGCAGAAGACATTGGGCATCAGTTGCTCACATATGGGCGCAGAAAACCTCTTCCTGAATTGTTTGCAAGAATAAATGTAGTCGATGCAGACACAGTCAAGAGGGTTGCTGACTGTTTCATTTATGACAAGGAATTGACTGGCAGAAAGTGTGATGGCCTTCAATACAAATTATAGTGATGCAGGGCAGATAGGGCCTGATCGAGGAGAGGTGGTATCGCAACCACCAAGAGTGGGAGTGACTGGATTGCCTTTTTAGTGGAAAAAAAAAGCTGCTTTTATGAGTGCAATATATTGGGCTAAGGAGGAAAAGCGCAGGGGATGACTATTTTCAAATGGGCCTTTTTGGGGGGAAGAGGCTTAATTGAGAGGAACAGAGGAGCTCAATGGATGGAAAAAGGAGTAACAGAGAATGTAGACAAAGAACAAGAAAAAGGAGGGCACGAGGTGACGACATGGTGGAGAAACAACATCAGGAAACACGAAGCTAAACAGGGACGAACAATGAAGGACCATTTAAGGGAGCAATCGGCAAACTCAAAGAAGGGAACCTTGCTGTAGCTTCTGAGGCAATCCATCTGATTGGTTCATGCAGCACACTTTGTTACAATAAAAGCAACTGACAGAGAAAAAAAAACTGGGAATTAGCTAGTGTATGTGACAAACGTGCCCTTATCCCGTTGCTGCTCTGAACAACAGAGTCGAGAAGACGATGGAATTCAATTCGATCAATAACCAAATTAACGTTTCCCTAAACAAATTGCATATGTAGTTGTTCTGATTTGTCATCGGGGTCGAGACAGGATTTTGAGGCAGCAATCTTCAGCTCCTGCTATTCGATTTGATCAACACTTTTGAGGTTAAATTCTAATAAGCAATTTGAGGCAGCAATCTTCACGCTCCCCAGTCTACAGCTCCTTCACAGAAACTCTGATAGAGGAATCGCAAGCGGTAGGTGGTTTGGGTGGCACTATTGGAGAGGAATCGAAGGATGATCGTGATAAGGAAGCTAGTGATCTGGAAGGCACTAGTGAGGAGGTGATGGATACCAAAAATAAAGCCCAAGGGAAACCAGTAACACCTGACACATCATTGTTAGTGTCCAATACAGTAGTGGATCATTTTTATCTCAATTTTCATAAGCAAATGCGGAGGATCGCCTAAATAGAGATGCTTCCGAGGATGGTGAAGATGCCGAAAGAAACTGCAATTAATTCGTGTGAATTTTCTACGTTTGGCCCACAGCACCACTCCAAAAACAAGCATTGTTTTGTTTGCAACAAGCCTACAAATGGTGTTTTCAATACTGCTTTTGAAATTCTCAAAAGGGCATCAATAGGAGCAACAAAAAGTTTATAGCCGAAGGTCTGCATACCAGGCATTTGACAACAAAGTGAAATAGAATTTTGATGATTTGTGGGTTTTCATCTTATTCTTGCATGCAGCCCAGCATCTTCAAGAATCAATGAAGGGGAGATCTAGATATAAACAAAATAGTTGATATTCCGTGAATGATATGATTACCCATTAGCTGGACGTGGATATCCAAAGGCTACCATTTTGTAGGTGTTTTGGCAATGGCCATAAATGCTTCTTCAAGAAGACCAAAGGCTTTCATCCAACTCTGCGAAAACAATCCTTCCTTTTTTGATGGCGTCGCTTCAGAAGGCATACACATAGCTTCCCTCTCCCTCAGAATTTTCTTACCCGAGTATGCTCTTCCACAGGAATATGGGCACATAGGTTTATTCGGACACCTGCCCAAGGTTTTCAAGACTGTGAACCAAATATAATGCAAGGATTCAGCACAAGAGCTCACCTGAATGGCAAGAGGCTTTTTGAAATTCACGATCTACTACCACTTTGTTAAAGATGTATACCACGCATGGAATATGCAGAGAGTACTACAGAAAGTTTAAGTTATGTGCATGATTCTTTCCTTGTTATGCATCCAGAGATTATAGTTTCTATGAGAGATGAGTAGATAACTGAGATCACTCAGCAAGAGACCGATTTTGCTATTGCATGTCAGCATACTGAGACATAGGCTATGATTTTATGGTTTCCAAAGTTATTGAGGGCTGATATCTATCAGTTAAAAGAGTTGAGGACTGATATATATATTGGTCAGGAGTTTCAGAGATCGTCGGGATAGTGGATTCTACAGATTTTTCTGGCACAATATTAGTGCTTTTGCTGCTCACAAATCCTCCCATCTTGCTTATTTGTATGATTGATCTTCTATCTTGAAATTAGTCAAGGTCCTCTATGGTTGCAACTTTGCTTTCGAAAGCCCTTTGACAATGTAGGTATTATTGCATGCAATGTCCTCACCAAATTATTCAGAATGTCTAAGTAAATACATCAGCCTTTATCACAGAGCAGGAAAACATTTGAGTAGGTGGTTGCTAGAAGACACCCACTTGCATATCATCGCTTCTAATTGGTGATAAAAAACAAGTTTACCATAGCCAAATGGTAGCTCATCTTTCTTTCCCTCTAGAATCAGCCCCCTTCACACATAGTTTCTATGTTCTCCATGCCCAACTCTTCCCAAAAACCATAGGATGTGATTGGTTGGTTAAACACCAAGCCAAATGAGACTTCTCCTCTCAAACTCTCATTGTCTCCAATTCTACAATCATTCCATTTCAACAATCATTCTCTATCAAAACCCCTTGCATTAACACTCAACTCCATTCTGTAGATGTAGAAGCACGCATGCAATCAATCCGATCTCTCATGTCCCAATTCCCATCCTTATTCAAGGCCTCAACAACACATGCCGCTATTATCTTCCCAATGCAACACTCCATCCCTACAGATAGCCATTGGCCTATCAAAATGACTCGCTAACATCGGTCTCCAAAAGAGATCGCAATCATCAATGAGGCCATCCAGGATATGCTCACTAAGGGCATTATTCAACCTTCACACAGTGAATGGTGTTTTGAACCACGTTTAGTCAAGAAAGACAACGGTAAATATCGTTTCTATGTTGATTTCAGACCACTTAATGCAGTCACCGGCCATGACATTTATTCTCTCCCACAATTAGATGAACTCTTAGATAAATTAGGGCATTCCCGCTTCTTCCACTACAACAAAAAGGCTCCATAGACGTGCTTGTAGATGCAATATTTTAACTGTGTTAAAAAATATCGGGCATGTTTATTACCGCGTTGTCGAAGGGTTTTCAAAAGCAAAGTCGCGACCATAGAGGACCTTGACTAATTTCAGAATAGAAGATCAATCAAGCGAGATCACGATTCAATTTGAAAGAAGATCACCTCAATTTCAGATAATGGCCCTATAATCAACTTGTTCAAGCCTTTTGGTCTCTTGAATGTGGCAAATAGACCTGAATGTATGCAATACTAGCTGCACTTCACCCATTTGATTACAACCCTGTTCAACATCAACAGCTTCAGCTTCATTAAAAAAAACAAATCTGATTTATAAACTGGCCGCTCAAAAACTGAAGTCCTTCACATCCCTTCTTGCTATTTCAGAGAGAGATACTCTACAAGTTGTCCGTTGATCAGTACTGTATAAGAAGCACCAAGATAATCTGTATGCTGAAGACTAGACTCTTGTTATTTCAGAGAGGAACATTCTAGAGGTTGTTTGCTGATCAGTACTGTATGATGAAGATTGTCTAAAATGTGCGCTTACAACCTTGGATAATACAGTAATACAATAAACTCTGTGCACGCTTTCATCTCTGCATGAACAAACCTCACAAGGCTCTGAGATGCAGAATTTATCCACTGGTCAAGAACATTAGTGGAGTCCAGTAGACCTTTATAGTTTAAAGGAATAAAATGAGTTCCACATTCAATCTTGATTCGGATCGCATTCTGAACCAAAAATCTATAGGCATTGTACCAAGGCAGGAACACATCTTTCACTAGTGCAAAGACTCCTTCTTTCTTGAACCGCAAAGGTTCTACTCGAACAACTGGGAGTTGATAAGATACAATCGCCAAGCATCAGCTCCAGCTCCCCAAAAGCATCTCCCTCTTCTAAAACTCGAGCACTTTCTGCATTATCGTGAGCACTGTTCTCAGGTTTTGTGCCGGCTTTGATATCATGTGCTGCAGAATTGTCATGGTCCTCTACTTGCTGATCGGCTTCCTTTGCAACTACTTCATTGTCATGGTGCCCTGAAACAGAGTCCCTGGTTTTTGACCCAGCTTCATTCAATGGCTTCTTCTCCAAAGGCTTTGCACTGCTTGCAACACCATCCTTGACAATCTCATTAGAGTGTTCAGTGAGCAATGAAACTGTAGATCTTTGGATTTCAGGAATAGAAGAGTTGCCCTTAGTCAGAGTTGTGCTGCCAATATCATCATGTTCTGTTTCACCTCAGACAAACTTTGCCCCATTACATCCATTCAACTGACAATCTCAATGCTTCTTGATCCATGTGCCCCAAAAGCATGACACCCCTCCTCCCCCTTTAGCTTTGCAATCTTGATTTTCTCCCCAGATAGCTCAATTTTCTTGTGAAGGTGCTCAAGAGCTGCCTTCTTTGGTCCAGCAGTAAGTTTTATCTCCAATGCAAGAGATGACAATTCACGTTCCACATTCCGGATCTTCGAGTAATTTTCCTCAATAAACCTTTCTAGCCTGCTCCTCCATGCTTTTCTCCACAATCACCTGTTCCTTCCATAATAGCTCCCTATAGTTACCATCATTGGCTGAATACATCTTGGGCCTTATCAGAAGAATGCGCCTATTATAGCAAAGCACAGTGCAGTTGTAGCGCACTCCATCATATACAATAGGCATGCCAATGGTGCATAAAATGCCATTAGTGAGATTCGACAACAGATTGTCCCTTAGGCACTCCCATAGCATCGAGGTCCACAGTTGTAGCTACAACCTCGACATCTCCTAAAGAGAACTGGGATCCCTGAGCAACAATGTCCCCATTGATTGCAATACATGCACAGTCATCATAGTAGAGCCGACCACCATCCCAGCCTTGTTGATTTGAATATGCATACACACCACCCACTCTGCCTGTGGCAGCTTTTATTAATTCAAGGCGCTTGTCTAACTTTCTGAGTTGATGATGGCTTCCTTACAAAACTTGTAACATGTATAAAGCTGCAGATAGGACTTGCTGCTTTGTTTGTGGTCTCCTGTTACCCATAGAAAGTTGTTGGGATGGCCTTCGTTAGTGAAGTAGTTCTAGCATAGAAAGCTTCACCTACATCATTCTTAGCCCACAACACACTTGTGTTCCTCCACAGTTGATATCTTAGAGCCAGCTCTAGTCAGAGAACCACTATTCAACTGATCCCCTGTTCTGATGTTTAAGGTTATGCTTCCTGCACTTATATAGTTGATGTGATTAGTTATTGCATATTTTCCCAGGGAAGAATTTTGAAATTGCTTCAAGTCAACTTGCAGCATAAGGCAGATTTGAGCAAATAGAGATCTAGTCATAAATGCATCATACCCAGCCTCGTGAACTAATCTAAAATCAGCTTCTTGATATCTCTTGAATCTAGGCATGATGTCAACTTGCACTATTTGAAAGAGCTCATTGACCTTTTTACCATATCTTACATATCCAATGCTGTGATCTGGTTTTTGGCACAAGTCAGAGTACAGTGCACTCAATGACTTGTGTTTTCAGGCCCAATAAGGCCGGAGTCTGCCATCAAACTTTGCAAGGAACTTCGTGTCTATGATGGATGGAAAATGGGAATGAAGAAAAGCTGAAAAACTTGCAAATGAAGTTGGCAATGGTGAAATGAATTTACTGTGTATGTGAGAATCCCTATACTGCCCACGCAGAACAAAAATGCAAACACAACGACTAAGTATGTACAAAGTAACAAATGTCACACATACAAATTTTTGGTGGATTCCACATCTCGGATGCGTAGCAGTACAACATCCACCCCCTTTGATCCTGCGTATCCTCCGGATGGACCAACTACCCATGATCATTGTCGTCAAGATCCACGAACAGATCAATCTCTTCATTGACTATTTCCGATATATCAGCAAGGTTATCTGTCATATCATCTGTCTCTTCTACTGGAGTTTCTTCTCATTGCTCTTCTCTTGCAAATTCTTCCAATGCATAAATCTCATCATCTCTTTTCTTGAAAATCTTGATTCTTTTTCCTGCAGTGGACACTCTAAGCATTGTCCCATCCAATTCTGTCAACTCATATGTTGCATTATCAAAGATATGTTTGACTATGTACGGCCCAAACTATCTTTTCACCATCTTTCGAAGTGCAATATGCTGATTTTCAAGGCTGCTATCAAAGACTAATACCCAGTCTCCCTCTTCTATTGCTCTAGGCCGCAAGCGATGCCTGCTATCAAACCTGTCCTTATTTCTTAGTCTAGCAACCTTCAACTTGTCAATAGCTAGCTAAATATCCTCTGGTCTTCTCTCCAACTATCGGATCCAAAGAGCTAAGAGCTCCTCTCTCGTTAAATCCTCTTGCCAAGGTAAAACTGACCAAGTCAAAGCACAAGTCTCAGTCGGCATAACTGGTTTCTGACCATACATCAACTTTGTGGGTATATATCCTGTGGTAACACTGTGAGTCGTACGATCAGCCCATAAAGCAAATGGTAGAAGTCTTGGCCATTCTCCAATTTGTCCTTTGCATGCTTTGGCTAATGCTTTCACTATCGACGGATGCCGTCTTTCACTTTTTCCATTTCCTTCTGGATTGTATGCTGTGGTTAGAGCCAACTTGATTCCTAGTTGAGAGAAAAACTCCCTAGCTTCATCTGCATCCAATTCACTACAATATGCAGTGATCTTACCCACACAACCATACTTGCAGAAAATTTCTTCCAATAAGAACTTACACACTGCACTAGTGGTCTTCGTTCTCAAAGGTCTGCCCTCAACATGATTGGTAAGATCTTGTCTAGCCAAAACAATATATCTCATCTACCATAGACCCATCGGCATAGTAACCAAGTCAACTACCCACTTATAATGAATGCACAGCGGATAGGTCGGATGAAGCTCATCTCAATGACGCACTACGGAATACATCTGACAATCTCTGCAAGTCTTTACAAAGTGAAAAACATCTCTATACATGCCTTTTCACCAATATTTTTCCTTGATTTTCTCATAAGTAGCCCACACTCCTCTATGACCAGCCCAAGGACTCTCATGAAACTCTCTCATCACCTATAACTGGGTCTCTTTATCGTAGACAACCGGCAAGCGTAATCCACCTCTTTTCTTCAGGTGCTTCCAAAGAAATCTATCCTTGAGAAAATAACCATAGGCTTTTCTTCTAATCTTCTTGAACTCTTCATCAATCCATTCATATTTTTTGCTTAGTGTACTAAGGTACTTGCAAATTTGCAACCAATCTCCAACATAGAGTTCTTTTATGAAAGTCACAATATCATAGACATGGCAAACATGATCAACCATAGCGGAGCTAAAATTTCTGCATCATCCTCTTCTGCAAGTAGTGCCTCCTCATCATCATATCTAGCTCTAGACAGCATATCCACCACTGGATTATCATTCCCTACTATGTGTTTAAATTCTGGATTTAATGACTTGATGTATGCAATCCATCTCAGCATAGCTATATCCGAAGTAGAGCAACTCGTAATCATACCTATCAATGGCAAGCAATCTGTCTCTACCACAACTGGAGCTCCAATAAAGTACTCCTTGTCACATTTGAGAGCCGTAACAATTCCGAGTGATTCCCTCTTGATTTGCGGATACCTCCTCTGTCTCTCGTTTAGGACTTTCGCCCCAAATTGAATAGCATACCTGTTTCCATCTGCATTATCTTAACCACAGCCCAACCTATGCCAATTGGACTAGTGTCAACTGTCAATACCATAGGCCTTCCGCAATTATAATCCGCTTTCTTGAGAGTAGGAGCAATCTGCAATAACTTCTTCAATTTCTGCATGGCTCTAGTGTGGCTCTCATCCCAATAAAATTTCCGCCCCTTTCGAAGCAGCTGATATAAACAATCGGTTATATGTGCAAAATGGGGTATCCAAATCATGTAAAACACACAAGCTCCAATAAATCTCCGTACCTCTGAAGTGGTAGAACAATACTCTGTAATCTTTCCTATAGCATCCACCTTCTCAGATGAAGGTTTCCTACCATAATACCCACACATATGTCCAACAATGACAACCTCATTTACTCCAAAAAACAGATTTTTGCCCTGATAGTGTCAAGTTCACTTCTTCCAACCTAGCCAAAATATTTTCACAAGCTGCAATATGATCAGCCACAAAGTATTTGCATCCCTGATCATTTAGACTCTCATTCTTCTCTTCTTCTGCGCATCCCTTAATGGGCACATCATCCAAGAAAGGCATGGTAAGCTGAGGTATGTACTCACGAAGGACCTTGTGCATGGCATTCATCATATGCGCAACAGAACTAGTGGCACCTTGAGGCAAGGTACACATCCTGACAAGCCCAATAGGAGTTCTCATAGTGGTTATGTCCCTGCTTTCCAAAGCCAGTTGAAACTGATGATATCCTGAATACAAGTCACCTAAAGAATAGATGGCACGTCCAGTAAATGCTTTTGCAAACTCATCCACAACTAGAACTATACCAACATTCCTGATAGTAACTCTATTTACTGGCTGCATGTCCTGTATAAATCGGAGAGTATCATTCTTCTTTGGAACCGTAAACCACCTATTTTAGTATGGTGCAGATGACGGCTCTAGGATTCCCATCCTAATTTTCTCATTCAACAAGTCAATTAACTTTGGCAGGTGTGCCTTAGGCACTGGAATAGGTCGGAGGTTCCATGGAATATGAGGAATAGTAAAGATCACCATAGAGGCAACAATATCTGGATTCACACATCCAATCTCATGCGAGAAGAAAGAAAACCCCCTTCCATGTCGCTCAAGCATATCTTGAAAGCATTTCTTATCTGAGGGTAGCAAGAAATCACCATTTCCAATTCTTAATTCACCAAGAGTCTCTACTGAAAATTTATGGCCTATATGCTCTGGATTCCTCAAAATTGGCTGTTTGGCAGCCCTCTCTATTTGCTGATCACCGTTAGGTGGAAGTGGTCCAGCTCTACTGGCTTTACCTTCTTATCCACAGTCTTGTATTTTGTATCAACCTTGGCTTCATTATGATCCTCTGCATTACTCAAATCATGTTATAAATCAGCAATTCTGCACTCTGGTGGGGGCTGAATATCCTTAGCCCTCTGCTCTATGGACTGCATAGGAACAGCCCTAAACTCTGGATGCTGAAATATTTCAGTAGTAAACTCTCTTGGCTGAACGTTTTCAGCCCTCTGTGTCTCTGTCGGCTGATCATAATCAACCGAAAACTCTGTTTGCTGAATTTCTTCAGCACTCAACACTTTTTGCTGAGTCACCTCAGCCTCTGACTCTATCTGTGACACAAAATCTGAAATTTCATGAAACATGTCCAGGGACTGCACTAATACATTACTGTGACAACTCTGCATATCAGTTTCAGCATATTTTCCATCTCTGTCATTGTATCTGCACAAACCATACTATCATGCATCCCATCTATATGCTCATCATCCTCTAAAATGCCTGCATTTTTCAAATCTTTCTCCTTCCTGCATATGTACTGCCTAGCGGCTCTAGGCAACTTAGAAATCTTTTGATAACTCATCGAACTGTTTGCTGAAATTCCAACAAAATTGGAGGAGAAAACACAGCTGCCAAGAGGCGAGAACTCCAATCTCCTCTACTCTGTACCACCGTTGCCTCGCGGAACAGTGGTACCTAATGAAAACCCGAATCCCTCACAGTGGGCAAAGATGCATCTCGAAGAGTATCTCTGTTTCTTGCATGATTTACACACACAGTCATAAACTGGACTTCTCTCATACCATCTTTACTGCGAATCCATGCATAAGCAGATCCATCATCCATTACTTTCGTCTCCATGTGCATCTCTGTGAGGAGTGGATGTCCAAGGATTGTGGGGTAAGAGCATGAATCCCGCACAAAGAAATGGAAATACTCCTCTACATCTCCAATAGAAATCCTGACACTGGGACAGAAAACATACAAATCACCTGCAGTATTGTTGGCGGCTCTCATACGCCACCCATACTTTGCATCCATAGGTCATCTATTACTTTCACAAACTCCACAAACTATGATATTAATCTCTGAACCATGATCCACCAAAGCAACATAAGGCACCTGTTTCTCTCTAATTTTTACCATCCCAGCCCAATGACTCCGCGAAAAATGACTACGTAGTACCAAGATAGGCTCATCAGTTTCAGCATAATGCATAGGCTGAACCCTCTTCTCTGTCTGCGGAAAAATAGAAGCATTCTCAACCATGACCTCATCCTCATCCTCATCCAACTCCTCAATCAAAACAGCAATACATGG